>NC_053126.1:20589668-20724668 GCF_010015445.1 Perca fluviatilis | reverse complement strand
CACGCCAATTTGTATGCCACTTTGGTGTGTTATCAACACGCATAATCGCTTTTTAGCGTGTTTATCAACGCAATTCGCCCGCCATTGACCAACATTACGAGTGAATTTTCGCCGTAGCGAATAGTATAAAAGGACGTAGGTCCGTGTAAGGGGGTTGGTTGGGGTGGTGGATGGGTAACTTTTCCAAAAACAATTTTTTTTTGTTATTTTTTTTAAGCCTTCCCCAATGTTTCTTTCCTAAACCCAACCATTTATTGTTTTCCTAAGCGTGTTTTTGTCGCTATTTTCTGTGTTTTTGTCGCTTTTTTGTGTTACTAAAGCCTTTCCCTGTGTTCTTTTTTTATTAAAATTTTTTTTACACGCGGTGACATTGTTCTCACGATAGTACGTCACGTTCTCGCGATAACACGCAACGTGGCAACGACATGTGGTGGGTATGTTTACATCTGCTGTATACAGCGTAGACATACACGTGGATAGCTGAAAATGCGTACAGATAACACACCATTTGGCTTTAGGAAAGTGGTGTGTATGTTTACCCAAAGTCATGATGCCATGTTGTGGAGGTAGTTAACACTAGGGGCAGAGGACCCGACGTGGGCTCTGCACCTTTCTCCATACACCAGCACTGGAAAGCAGACCCACCAGGGGGCAGGGGGCAAGCCTCTCCAAGCGCTCTCGCTCAGCGGCCAGGCCCATAGCCGCTTGCTTATCACCAGAGGGGTGGGATATTGCACCGTTCAGCTGCGACAGTGTAGGCTGAACGGTGCAATAGGCTCTCGTCCTGGATGCGTGCCAGGAGGCGAGGAATCACAGGGACCGGGGTAAAAGCATATAGGAGAGCCCTGGGCCATGGTCGGTGAGAAAAAGGCGTCGACTCCGACAGGTGGGTTGTCCTGTGTGTTCATAGAAAAACCACAGTGTGAACAGATCCACCTTCGCTCTCCCGAACCTGCTCCATAGCATCTGCACGAGAGTGGATTCAATTTCCATTCGCTGTGAGAAGGAACAGCGTGTGGGTCCAGCCTTGGCGCTGACAGTGGCTCTCATAGTGGTTGAGTCTATGTCCACGCCCAGATAAACTATTGTCTGTGAGGGGACCAGCGAGCTCTTCTGCCAGTTTGTGGCAAAGCTCAGTGTCTGTAGGTGCTGCACTGTGTGGAGCACAACCCTCTCCTGACAAGGAGCCATAATGATTAAATCGTCCAAATAAAAAGGACTTTGATCCCTTTTCTGTGTAATGACTGTAACGCTGTCTCCATGCATTTGGAGAACGTGGAAAATAAGCGTCTCTCGGATCCACAGAATTGAACCATGGTGGCGCACACATTCCAACACGTGTCTGATCATCAGCATGTGGAATGGGCATATCATAATGCACCGGTTGAATTGAGACAGGTCGAGAAGGGTCTCATTCCGCCCGTCTTTTCCTGTGTGAGAAGTAACGGGAATAATGTAATTATTTTATAAATAAATAAATTCTGATTGTTTGTGTTTTAATTTTATGGTTTTATTTTTTGGGGTTTTCTTTTGCAACATTGTTGATTGTTCAAATCAAATCAAAGCCTTTCTGAGAAAACCCACACTAGCATTGCAGCACAATAAATGTGCTCCCACACTGCCCTCCTCAGTAAACGAGACTCTTTTTCACAAAAATGCAGTTTTCCTTACAGTGTCCAGGCAAAGCTTTTGAATCTAACAAGTGAAATCAGGGACACAAAAGAGCCTTTCCAAGATGAATCGGAGATGTGAATCGGGGGAACGACAAAGCACAGTGGCATATTGGCCCCAATGCTCATTTGCAGCTCATCAGTCCACGTCCTGCGGGCATCGTGGGCACAGGTGTCACTGGCTCATAACTCAAACTCTTATGGTCTATTTTTTAACAGCAAATAAAAATATGGACTCCTATGAGCACATTCCCTACTGCTTCATGCAGTATTTGTGTGGGTCATGACATGCGTGGGAGTCTGCAAATAAGAAACAAAAATTGAGACAACCTCAACTATTTCAATAAAAAAAACATATTTTAAAATCTAAAGTTTTCCTTCGCATCCTGCCATTATACAAGGTGAAAGTAACACATGCCAAATAAATTAAACCTGCATTCTGCAATCCACCTATCCACACATCTTCCAGAGAAAGATTTATGCAGACTGTGTAAACAAAGAAGGCTACAGTGTGCGAGAAAAATAAATAAAACAAGCAGGTAAAAGTAGATACAGTATGCACAGAAATAAGGCAGGGAAGGTCTGCTAGACTGGCAGAGAGATTGGTGTCAGACTTGGCAAGATGAAAGTGCAGTTCTCACTCTCTCGCACATGATATAGTGAGGCCTACCATTAGTTATAAATACATTCCTGCAGGCTGATTATATAGGCTAATGCAGGAGCACATATAGTGCACAAATACATGTTAAAACTGTAGATGCATCCACACATGTACTGGAATAGATTGCAGGCAGAGGCAGGGTGGTGTTCACATTCATGCTAAGGTATGTGTTATCGGACCGTAATCATTCTCTCCTGCATGGTATATGATCCATATGTGGCAGCACTCAAAGTAATGTACTCTTCACTTGAACTTTATCCACTGCCAGAGCAGTGAATGCAGTGCTCATATCACTACTGTCCTCAACAGATGCCATTCTGCTGACTTTGAAAAGCATTAAATCTTCATCAGCAGCAGAAGCAAAGCACACTGTGGCTACCGAGTGAAATGTTTAACCAGATTAATAACTGGTAACACATCCGCATCATCATGACAACCCACAATTTGAAAAAAGAGTTATTCACCCACTGTTAGCTAGCTGTGTAGAAGTCAGGTTATATTTCCAGAGAGTCTGTAAAACACACACGGAGACATGATTAAGCCCAACTGAACAAAGAACCAGTCAGAAAACTAAACCATACTGTGTGATACAGATAACAAATAATCACTGTACTGTGTGTAAAGTATTTATTATAGCATACTGTGTTTGCTTCGGTGTATGTTGTAAGTTGGTTATTAGCACAAAATATCAGCAATGCTTACCTGCCATTTCTAAAGCTTCCCTTTACTAAAAACGTTATCCCAGTTTGGACCATTTTTCAAGGCCAATGTAAACCTTGTTGGAGTTATTAGTAACCACTAGCATGCCTTGGATCCTGCAGCATAAGGACAGCCTGCACCTTCACTCAGCATTTCAATCCTTCGTACTCGTCACCTCTCCACTTCCCCTGAGGCGTTGTGATTTGCAGATAGAACGGTAGTTCTGACAGCAGTGTTAAGCAGAAGTCTTGTGGTTCTTCTGAAGGACAGGTGCTTCTGGCCCCTAGGGGACTGGCTTGGACAGAGGACAGGGAGAGGACATGCTGGAGCCATCCTTACTGATGATGATGATGACAGCTTTTTAAATGCTTTAACCAAAATGACAAAAAGAGTAGAATGCCCCGGAGTAGAAGTCAGGCAGGGAGGACTGACTAAAAACCTCTACTGGCTTAACCCGGCCATATCAAAAGTTTCTGCGTAATCTTTGATGACCAGAGGAAAGATTCACCTTTTCAAAGTCAAGCATGCAAAATGAAAATCTCCCAATGCCACGTTACCATCGCTCGTAGGCAGCATGAAAACCTCACTGGATTTATGTTTTGTCTACTCCACTTTGCTGTTCTCTGTGATGCTGCCAGTGGAAAAACAACGTCGTGGTGAGTAATGCACCTGCCCATGGTGGTTCAGGTTGTTCATGAATGAGTGGTCTCCCCCTGAGAGCGGCCATTTGCTCCACAGGTCATACACTAAAAATATTCTGCTGCATGTCACCCTTCTGCCAGTTGCCAAGGAGTGATAGGTTATCATCTCCTGTTGGTAGGTTTGACTTGAAACACTGTGGGAGCAGGTTAATGTCTTACAATGGTAAATGTTAAGAAATCGATAATTTTTAAAGGGTAACTGCTGTTTTTTTTAACCTGGATCATATTTTCCTATGTTTTTGTGTCTAAGTGACTGATGGGAACAACAATCTTTGACATTGGTCCAGTATTAAGCAAGATCGCTGCAGTTGGCAGCCGCGAAACAAGCTACAAGGTAAGTTAATAGTGCAACTTTCCAGCTTGTATTTACCTTCACAAAAGTGTTTGACAACATTATGGAAAGGATCCCTTCATAGAGCAAACATATATATATATAGTTTTATTTAGTTTCTGTCGACTTTGAATGAAATGTATTTTACGATGCTAAAATTAGTGTTTATTTACATGGAATCTGGTTGGTTTACCGAATGCAATTTCGCGGATGTTTTTATGTTTAAAAAAAGGATCTTACTCTTTAACAGGTCGACCTCCTTAGAAATCCTTTCCATAATGTTGTCAGACACTTAGAATATTAATTTGAGCCTGTCAGTAGCAAATCAAGCACTTTTGTGATGATAAATACAAGATGGACAATTGCCCTATTAACTTACAATGTAGCTTGTTTCGCTACTCCCGACTGCAGCGTTCTCGCTTAATACTGGACCATTGTCAAAGGTTGTTGTTCCCATCAGTCACTTAGACACAAAAACATAGGAATCGGGTTGAAAAAAACAGTAGTTACCCTTTAACTCTATGCAATGTAGAGATGGTGTAGTATATTCCAGGTCAACCCTTCCCTTCACATTTTTCTTGCTCTGTCTTTGAAAGAAATTTCCCTAGTGAAAGGATTAAAAGGGTTGCCTGCATAAATTGTAAACCAGAGATAATAAAACACAGAATGATCGCACATTGGTTTTATTTCACAGCTCCTTTAGCAGACGACAGCTAAAAGCGGCTTTGACATTCCATCATTTGCTGAGTTCATGATTGCATTTTACACTGATTACACTTGTGCAGCGAGAGCTGATACTATCTGACTAAGATAATTTAACAAAAGACTATGCATACAATGTTTTAATAATGAGTCAAAGCTCTGTCTTTTGTCTCACTTGTTTCACACTTTGAGAAAAGTTCAAGTTTTGGTCTTTTTGTGCAAATTTTATAAGAAGACTTTTAATGTGTTATTTTGGACTCAAGAATTCAAAACTGATTATCGAAATATCTCCACTTTTCATTATTACAAGATGAGATAGCTGTTGATGACTTTGACAGCAAGCTTTTGTAGTGAAGTAATTCATTTAAAATGGAAATGGAAATTCCTCCCAAAAGGCAAGATAAAAAAAAAATGCTAAGTAGGAATCACAAGTATGCATGATGATTCAATTTTTTTTTTCTCATCTGGAATTTAATGTCTACTTGTGTATTGTGCCTGGCAACAACAAAGCACTAATCTATTTCTGCTTTGTGTATTCATCAGCTGCTGACAAATTAATTTCATTGTTTTATTGTACTCAGGCAGTGTTGAAAGTTATTTTCTGCCTGATTATTAGCAGAGTAAATGACACTTACTTTCAGTCTGTAATGAAGCAGATGAAAGATATATTCAATGACAATTAAAAACAATCAAAGGGGTTGTCCAAAAGCCGTGGCAAGAATTAGTCGCTTCCCCTCCCATCCTTATGACTTGATCAAAGCAGGCGCTGTAATTGAAGGTGCCATCTATCATCTTTCTCTGAAAGTTGCTTCTTTCAGGAAAATAAAACCCGTTATTTTCTTCAAGGCAGGTAGTAGCACGTACTTTGATTTCTGTTCCCACTCACACCTTTGCCCTGTTTCATTTCTGTGTTGAGATTTTTCTTGTATGCCACCTCTGTCTCTTTCCCCTTGTCTGTCAGCTGCAGTTAGCATCACAAATGGTCAGAGTATGCCTGAGCGTGAATGTATGACAGGTGGTATTTTGTCAGTCGTGTCCAAACATCACAGTATCCCCCCCCTAGCCTTCCTATCATGCCTGTGGTGCTTTGGGCCAGGGCATCTCTTCGACCTTCCAGCAGGTCTGTGGAGCTTTAAGACCGGGCAATATTGGTGTGTTAAGCCACTGCTGTCCTCATTCAAGCCTCTCAGGGCCACATCAGAGTGATCAAAGAGAAACTACAGTCGAATATAGCTGAGCTGATCCAACTTGTGTTGCATGGGAAGGAGGGAATTACAGAGATGTGTGTGTGTGTGTGTGTTTTGTGTGTTTTTTTTTTTGTGTGTGTGTGTGTGTGTGTGTGTGTGTTAGGCGTGTGTTAGCGATTTTATGAATCAGAAAGATGTTCGTGGCCTGTTTCCAGCATGTTTGAAAATGGAATATAAGTTTTGCCAATGCCAATTGAAATCCTGTATATGTGCCTCTTAATACTTTTGCGACTAAGCTTGTATACAAGACTGCCGATAAAATTATCTGTATTGCAGAAGTACTCCAATATATATATATTGTGTGTGTGTGTGTGTGTGTGTGGGTCGGTGGGTGGCTGGATGCAGTGATGAGTTTTTACATTCATTTACAATGCTGTCGATCTTTTTAGCAGCCCACTATTGCTAAGAATTACCTCCTTTTTAGGTGATTTTGCACATCACGATTAACGTACAGTGCCAACGTTCAGCGCCAATACAGTAAGTACTTTGCCCTTATGTAGCTACAGTATGTAAGTAAGGATGTTGAGGATGGGTTGGTGGGCGTGTACCGTGTCAGATCAAAGCTAACCTTAAAGGAATAGTTAAACATTTTGGGAAATATGCTTAATTACTTTCTGGCAGAGTTAAATGAGAAGATTCCTACCACTCTCATAGCTGTGCCTTAATTATAATTTTGGTTTTTAATTACAGTCTCATTGGGTTGCTAGTGTACTGTAGCTTTGGTTTCACTGTTCACTCTGCTTCACTGTAGACAAAGTAGTCTGCAGAATCCTTTTTTTTAATCTTTAACTTCTAGCACCATCAGTCGCTCATCACTTATCTATCAGATTATTTTGTTAGTTGAAATTTTAAAGATTCAATAATATGTCACTATTTTCTGTTTTAAACTCAAGAGCACAGTAAACAGACATATTCCAATCCGTTTGATGCCATTTGACAAAGAGAATGGTGAACTGAATTGCTAATTTCTTTTCCTCTCGTTTTTTTTTATATAAATGCCTCAGGACCTAGCCCATTTATTAGGTATGCTTTGTGATATGGCTGGAAGAGTGCTGCGGTAAATAATTCACCTTGGGTTGAATCAAACTTTACTGGAAATGGAAAACCTTTGCACGTGTGAAAGAATACAGCACTCCACATACACTGTTTGTTTTGTAATGAGTTAGTGCTACACAATTCTCATAATTTCTTAGTTTAGTTTTAGTTTAGTTTTCCTCAACTCCTGCAACAAAGACAAAAGAATAAATAAAGAAAAACATTGCTCATTAATCAGACTGTACTGCGATTCTGTCTTGGTTGGTCCGTGATTTTATGTGCCTATACATATTTAAACATAGCATTTAATAATACAAATATTTAAAATAATATTAAATATTATCATAAGCCCACTGGTGATGAAGGTCAAATAAGTTTCTTGTAATTTATTCTTATATAAATTATATTATAGAGAACTCCTGTAATTAACTAATTTGCCTAATGGCTAAAATGCCATCCGGAATGATGAGTTTAATTACTGAGAATAAGGTCAAATATTATGTAGACAGCAAAATAAAACAAATACAAAGACTCCACAGGAAATGGCGATGTTGTCCTGTTGATGTTTGATAGTAGATAGCTTAATTTGGAGAAGTTGTTAAATTTAAAAAAGAAAAAATGGAATTGGAAATTTAGAAACATCTTGTTTCAACAAATTGAACAGGTGTCAAACTATGTGGCGTGGCAGTGTGCTTGAGTTTTCTTAGACACCGAAGGCGCATCACTGATTCAGTCTTTGGTCATATAAAAATAATCGAAGTAATCCATTTGATGACAGATATTTTAAACAATTTCAAATTAATTAAATTGAGAAACAGCTTGAGAAAGATGTTAAATGTGCTCACAATTATCTCCATATCTGAACCTGCAGCATTAATTCTCTGTGGTTACACGCATAGAAAGGTAATCATTTTTTGAGTGTTATTTTTTTTTTTATAACCTACAATGAAAACAAGCTGGGAAATCAATCTCCATAGCTTTTAGTGAAGGCCTGCCTGCTTGTCTCGCACCACCCTCATTAACAAGACACATGGAAGTCATACTGACTCTGTGGCATGTGTTGAGACGTTCATCACAGTAAACAACCCCCCCTCTCCATGTTGATTGCTGCTGTAACTTATATCCACTGTTGCAGATGCAGAGCTTTAACTCATCTGTTCAACGGAGCCGTGCTACTCCTCAGCCACGAGGAAGCGGTATGAAGCGGAATGGCCCAAATAACTTGTTTTATTCAGCTGAGGAAATAGCAGCCATTATGTTTCCCCTTCATGATCCATTCCCAGTTTGTCGTCCTGGGAGGTGACGAGTCACCCAGCAGCAGACTTCTTATTCAGCCAACTGCCATTCCCCAATCACACTTCTAATTAGCCAAACCTGAAGATTGGATTGAACACAGCAGGGACCATAAATCTTGTTTAAAAGCGTATAAATAAGATGCATGAATTTCACCCGAAATTAAATGCATCCTTTACCACACAGCACTTTATTTGTTGACTAGCGCTTCTTGCTGGTTTTTATAATCACCGTCTATTTAAAGCATCATAATATCATGTGCTGTGTATCATAATGGGCAATCCACTGAGGAAAACAAATAGTGAACTCCTGAGGGTCCCTTGAGTAAATATGCCGACCAATTTCTGTTTTGGCCAGCAGCAGGACCCTCTAGATTTCGTGGACACACATCTTCATTCTTGTTTACAGAAAGCTGATGAGCCCCCCCAAGGGTGGTTTTTTTTTTCCCCCCCCTAACCCCCCCCTCTTTTTACCCCCTTTTTTTTTTTTTTTTTTCCTCTCCCCCTGTTAGGTCCCCCCCCCCCCCTTTTTTTTTTTTTTTTTTTGTTTTTTCCTTGTGTAAAAAAAAAAAAAAAAAAGCACCAGGACAAAAAAAAAACACCCCCCCTTTTTTTTTTTCCTCCCCCTTTTTTTTTTCCCTTTCTTGTAAACACACCCTGTAAGTCAACAGCTGTCATAAAAGCAAGGCATGACAATGGCTTCTGCCCTTCCCAATAACGGTCATGACTTGCATCCATAAAATGCAATGATCAGACTGTCTGGGGCAATTACATTGATTAAACGAAACAAGCTACATTAATTCAATGAGGAAATATTCATTAACTTTTATTTGATACAGGAAAACCTATTGGGACTGTTCACAATAATTTTCAAATCAAATAAAGCATGGTTTTGTAAACACAATAACAAAGCTAAATTACATATGAATATGGCTGTGCTAATAAAACAGAATTTGTTCTTTTTTAATTTCATAAAGGAGGTTATCGCACATCATAAGCAACTGAGTTATTAATCACAGACCATCTGTCATACATTAGACTGATTTGATCATAATAATGGCACATATACTCCTTCCTTTAGTGCAGATCCTCGAGGTGCAATGTATGAATTATTTCTCTGTCTCCAAGACATAAAGTGGCTTTAGAAGTTTGCCACTTTATGCTGCAGCTGAGAACTTCTCTTTATATATCTAAAGCTCATTTTTAAAAACTTCAGAGCATTTTTATCACTTTCATGCTGCTGTTATTTTTACTCGGCTGCTTCAAATCAGGCATGATATTTCTGTTTTGGCTGTCAGTCTTGTTTATTATTTCCGGATTTTCCCGGATTATCTGGGAAACCCCCAAGACCTTCACACAGCAGTCATTTTGAATTGTATGCATTATGGACCCATTTAAACCAAACACCTTTTTATTTTTGATCATCTGTTTAGTGTGTGATAAAGCTGCCTCTCTGGCTACAGGTAGGTTATTGTATAAAGTGTGGTTGTAAAAGGACTTTTTTGTATCACTGTGCCACTGCAGAGCACTGGCCTCTGTCTCGATCACTGCTGGACATGTAGTGCTTTGTTCCAGCTAAGTGGGAAGCCATACCAATACATTTTCAGCCCTCTGAAAAGTAAAAAAAAAGCATGTTGCAATTGCCCTCTTACCCTTCGTCTCTCTGGTTGCATTTTTTAAATCATCCATAATACTTAAAAAAATGTAATACTTCAAATTTATAAGAAGCACGGTGCTGCTGGTAGCTCTCAAATGTTGCTTACGTTTATTGTCCTTATCATAATGGATTTTTAATTAACTAGTCTCTCAATCATAGTTGATAAAACAACTGCTGCGGTTGCAAAAGTGCAATAAATGCTCAGGAGGCTGATGAAAACAAGGAAGAAGAGGGAAGAAAAAGCAAGATGTGAGAAATGAGTTTCACGGTGAACTAGAGAAGAAGGGAAGTCAGCAGAGTGAGCAGGAGGGAGAGACTTGCGAATTCATGTCTTGTCGGCTGTGTGAGCATAAGCAGACTGTAGTTCTCATACTTCTGGTACCCACAGCTGCTGAATTTTGGCTAAATCCAAAAATTGCACTAGTGTGTTATAGTATACAGCCAACAGCAGAGTCCATTCCAGAAACCTTCCCAACGTGATTTCCCCTGCGACGCATATCTTTGCAGTTCATCCTGGGACCCTTGAATGAGCTTTCAGTCAGTTCCATCACTAAACATTAACAATTCATTGCAACTACTTGAATGCATGTTTACATATCTATTCATTTCAGTGCTCTATCGTGTTCCAGGATTTTAAGCTTAAGCAACACCTACCAAAGCCAATTAGCTTTCAAAAAGTCTACTGAGTTGTTTTCAGTCGCAGTTAAGCCTCAGCTGTTAGTGACATCCACCGAGGGGACCAAGCTCTGGTGCGGCAGCCAAACAAGCAATGGTGTGTATCAGGGGCAGCGTGGCCAGACAGACAGACAGTACTCGTCTCCGGAGGCTCCAGACTGGGATGTCTGGCTGCTTCTCAGCCCACAGGCCAGAACTCACCAACCCCCTTGTGACTCAGATATCTCCTCTCAGCTTGTCCACTTCCACATATTGCTGTTGTTTTTGGCAATAGCACACACACATTAGCAAATAGGATCTTTCTCAGCCTGACCTGCCCTACACCAACACCACCCAAAGCAGTTGAGATAGACATCATGGAGTTAAAAGGAAGATATGATGCAGCGACAAACTAGCATCACTCCCGGCGGAACTTATAATAACAATAATAATAACTTTATTTGTATAACACCTTTAAAAACAATAGTTTACAAAGGGCAAAAGCACTTAAAACTTAATGCATAAATATATACATCAATCAAATACACATACCCAGAAATGTACAACATAGTGATAGTGAAAAAAGAGAGATGGACAAGCAATAAAGGACAGAAAAAAATCACGATTCAATAACAAAATGGAGTTAACAGGCAGACAATGAGAAAGACGATAATAGACCGCATCACATAAAAGCAAGTCTATAAAAGTTTGTTTTAAGAAGTGATTGAAAAGAAGTCACTGATTCGGTGACCCTTATCTCTTCAGGCAGGTCGTTCCAATGCCGAGGCGCCCAGATGGAGGAGGCACGATCGCCTCTGGTTTTGAGCCTCGACCTTGGAACGGTTAAAGATATAGTCTTGGGCTAGACCTCGACGAGCTTTAAAAGTAATCAGTAAAATCTTAAAATCAATTCTAAAACGGACAGGGAGCCAGTGAAGTGAAGCTAGGTTGGAGAGATGTGATGCCGTCTGTTAAAACCGAAGAGAAGAAGGTTAGAACCTCTCCTCAGCTGCTTTAATGTTGATTTGAGTGTAAAACCATGCCGCTTGCCATGAGAAGACCTTTGCACTCAACTAGGCTGTAAATGTTTACTGAGCCCATGCAGCTCACAGCTACAGCTATGCACACACACACACACACACACACACACACAGACACACACACACACACACGGCATAACAATTTAATTATGGGATGGAAATAAGAACCCCCCAGTAAATAAGAAGCAGTTGCCGCTGAGTTTTGCACAGGCGAGTTTCATTCTGCACCTGGCTGTTAAAGTAGGGAGGGAGTTGCTTTGTTTATGTGACATTAAAATCAGATGGATTTTCATCTGTAGAGTTTGTGTTAACCTATTGGGGTTTTATGTCCATAGGTTTAATTCACTTACACTCCCGCACATCAAAATATCTATTTGTACTTGTCCAACACTGTTGTTGACATTCAGCTGCAAAAGGCCCTGTTGTCCTCTTTAATATAATCTTTAGCATCTATATTTTAAAGTTGAACTGCAATACATCATATAAATACAGTATATTTAATATTTGTTTTGATTGTTTTACATTTAATCTATGTTTCTGCAGTGACAGCATCCCCTGCTGTATATTAATGTTTTCCAGGGAGCTTGATTTTTTTGGTGCCACTGACAATGTGGGTTCTAGTAATTTAATTTGTGCAGACACTAAAATTACTTTGTTATATCACTTTAATTCCAATAGATACAAAGGCGTTTACCAGCCAGAAGGTCAACATTGGTAGCGGTTGCTCAGTCCCCTTTTATTATTCCAGCACTGCCTTTGTTATTCTGTGAGTTTTCACTGTCTGATCATTTGCCATCACCACACCTGTACACATGAGTAAAAGACTGCAAATGCTAGCTACAGTACATCCCCTTCTTTGTATAATGCAGCACAACAGTGACAGGTTAATTCACAAAAGGATTGCACCACTTTTGCAGCTGCTAAACCGGCACAAATAAGACCAAAGAAATTGCAAAGCACCCACAAAGGGTGGCTGTGCTGCCAAGCAAATAGTGTCTCAGTGCTCCTGTGCTATTTGCACATATTTAAATTAGCTAATACGCATCCAGTACATTTTGCGCAAAATTGGCCACTTTCTAAACAGTCACATGCAGTTACAGTGAAATTCTTAGTGTCTTCAGAGTGTTGGAAGGGCATTTATAACAACAACAGCACTAACAGACCAGGATATTAAATCTCTGTCATGTTTAAATTCCCTGCCTGAAGTTTTGAGGAATGCTTTTGTACCCTGTCGGTCAGGACCTGTAGCTCGTGGTCTGAAAATTAAATTTTTCTTTTTTACTTTGCCATTGTTCTGCCTACTGTGTTTTTGGCAACATTTATACTTTGCCACATGGATAATTGCAATAAGAAAAAAGGGCAAATTGCACTCAGCTGAAATTCATGGTCTATCAGTGGCCACAATCCATTCTTTGTGAATTAGTCCATGAGTGTGCAGGAACTGCCAATCAACAGGTCTGCAAAAATCATGAACAAAAAGTCAATTCAGAATCATTGCTACAATCTTTTCATTTCAATGTTTGTATACAGTATGATGTTCCTAGTCAGTAGCCTACCATTAAAGTTGTCAGTGCATCTCTCTCAACTGATGACATGGAAAACACCTTTCCACAGGTTCAATGCTTGACACAAATATAAATAAAATAAAGCAATAAATAGTACGCACAAAAGCTGTATTATCATTATAGTTTATATTTCCTTACACAAAAATAGGTAGAATCCAAATTCCAGCTTGACCTTGATATACATTTCTTGTTATTATGATAAAATATGGAAGTTGTTAAGTATTTTCAATTGGCCACATGGTCCAATAAGAGCTAATACATACAAGAGATGCCAGAAACATGACACACAAGGCTGGTGGTAATGCTGTGTAGTTGGAGTAGAAGTACAGATGTGAAGGATTCTTTCTAAACATTACCTCTCCTCTGGTCTCGCAGAAGTGGCTTTATTGCGATAAGCTTAGTGTTTACTCGAGACATCAAGAGTGGCATCTCTTTGTTTAGGTTTAGAAGCAGGTTAAGGTGTGTCTCTACTCTGCACCTTGATAGCTGAAGTAACAAAGACTGCCTAAAAACACAACGAAATAACATTTTCAAAAGACAAAGCGCAGACAGACAGGGTCAAAGAGCGGGCAGCCCCCCCAATCTAAAATCACAGCATTCAAGCATCTCTTCTCCCACTGTGAGTTACAGTTGCATGCTTTGTCATCGGCACACTTCCCTGCTTTGAGAGATATTTGAGTAAACAAACAGCAAAAAGTCACATTGTGTTTATTTCTGGGTTTAACCAACATGGACCCAAACAGCCCCTATCTACATTTTTGCATTGCTGCTAAATCCTCAGTCTCAGCTCGCAGCTTTAAATTCAACAGCCTCTGTTGAATCTGCCGGTCAATAATCTGTAACAGATCTCCTCTCCTCTTTTTTTGTTTTTGATGAGAGTTTTATGGTCCGTTTGTCATTCTCAGTCAAACTGAGTTGTCACTCAGTTTGTACCTGCCTGGTGGGCTGCGACATTCTGATTGTCGGCTCTGCTGCTGTTGGTGGGAATATGTGGGTGTATTTATATTTATATATATTGGGAGCTTGGTGTGCCTCTCAGCAGTGTAGAGCGTGTGATCTAGAGGGTGTGATGCTCCTGTCAGAACACATTACATTAAGTGTGACGTCTACTGAAGAAACGAGGCCAAAGATTTTAGATATGCAGAGCATGCCTTTATGAGGCAACAAACCTACTGTCTTAGATTCATATACTGTACCACTGTCCGCCACTGTTTTGAATGGTGTGGAGCTTGTAGTTCCTATAAGAGGAAATGTTATTGCTGCAGCATGCAATGACATTGAAGAAAATTGTGTTTTACCAACTTTGTGGCAACAATTTTGGGGTAGACCCTTTACTGAATCAATAAGCCAGTGCCTCTATGCACAAAGAAAAAAATGGTCCACAAATAAATATATAATGTATAATAATATAATATTTTTTCCCAGTTTGCTGTGGAAGAACTTGACTGTCCTGCACAGAGCCATGGCCTCAACCCCATCCAACACCTTTGGGATGAACTGGAAGGTCAAATGCAAGCCTTACCTTATCGTACCCAGCATCTCTTGACTGAATGGGTTTGTTCCCATTTCTGCAGTCAGGTTCAGAATTCTTGTGAGGAGAGACTTGTCAGAAGAATGGACGCTCTGTTCAAAAATCAGAAATTGGTATAATGTTTGTGTGTCCACCTACTGTTTTCCTGTTTTTCCAGTGTGAAAAAGCAGAAATTTTCATTTGAAAATGCAGACCTTAATACGGTCTTCAAGAACCAATATACTGATCAGAGTACATTATCTGATCCGTAGTTGTTTACTAAATTATTCAATGGACAAAATGTAATCAGCTACTTTTTGATAATCAATTAATCATCAGTAGATTTCAAGCTAAAATGCGCAAATTGCTGGTTCAATTTTTTAAAGGAAAAAGAGCTTTACAGTATATGTCTTTTGTAATGTGAAACTCAATATATTTTGGTTTTTTTTGGGGAAAACAAGCAATTTGAACACACCACCTTGAGTTTAGGGAAATTTCAGGATTTTTTTACAATTTTCTGCCATTTTATAGGCTATGAATCGAGAAAATAATCAGCATATTAATTGATTTTTGATAATTGAATTATCTGAATGCAGGCGTTGCCGGCATCATCCAGTTTGCAGCAGACCAATGAATTGAACTCTGCATGTGCTCATGTAAAACTTATAATATTCCGGTCTGTTGAAGCTGTCGTTTCACTTTTAGGAAGTCTTAAAATAGTCGCCAGTCTCAGGGCTCATCATTATCATCTCTCCCCTCACTGACTCTCTGAGCTGTTTCCCTCTCGCCTTCTGTCCCTCCTCCCACCGTCCCCTTCACTCAGTCTGGCGTTATTATCCCCCTCCATTTCCCTGACATTTTATTTATTCATACCCTGCTGTACAATGTTTTCTGTTTAGCCTTTTATTATTCAAGCAGATCGAAGCAGATGTTTGTTAAAAAAAGAAAGAAAAAAAGATCAGTCAATCCACCCTGTGCCAGTGCCTTGTGCATCTGTTTGAGTGTGACTTTTCTGTGTATTAAACCAGGTGATAGGGAAAGAAAGATGTGCGTGTCAATGAAAGCCATGGCAGCTTGCAAATATGAAATAAATCATTGTCCGGTTTTACCATATAATGAGCGCTGCAGCTACGAATCTGTGAGAGTGATTTATTTTTTCTCTCTTTTTTGCAGCTGTCATAGTTTTAGAGTGGAGTCTATATTACAAAGTAAAGTGGAAAAAAGGGAGGAACGAGTGAGAAAGACATTCTTTGACTAAAAGAGGCAACCGAATTGGAACTGCCTTGACACAACTTGTCATCCGATTGAAAGCTTTTGATGTGAAGTAAACAGAATAGTAGAAAAAAATATCTCCTGGCTAGACCAAAGCCATGGGCTTACTTTGAAGCGTCTCTGGTGCTTTTCAAATTTTTTCATGTGCATGTGTGTGTGATGCGGATATACTCGTTCTGTGTGTGTGCAGGTGATGATACATACATTCACCCAGCTTGCACTTTTACACTTAGTTGTGTGATAGTTTGGGATGGAAAAGCGGGAGGCGGGGGGATGATGAACACTCCAATATTCCCATCAGGTACAACGGAGGATGTGGATTGAGGTCACATTGAATACAACTGCAGCAGAAACATCAAAGGCCCTTCTGGCTTACAGTAGGTACACCCCGACATGTAGCCACATAGCAGCATGGCAACCGCTGATCTCCAGGGACGTCTATGTATTCTGTATTTGTGTGAGTTTCACTGGCTGTCAGATAGATAGAACACGTTAGGTGGGGTAACAGCGTAAGAAAGAAAACTCTTATTACCCATATTAATAGACCTGCCTGTCTGTGTAATTTAAACTAGGGCTGGACGATTAATTGAAAATGTATCAACATCAAAATTCTGAAGCTGTTATCGACATACTGTATTTTTCCCCTGACGCAAATTTATTCTTTCTCCTTAAAAACATTCTACTGCATGTGTAGCCACGTAACTTTGCCTGGACTAGTCAGCCGCATGGAAAGAATAATGGAGGACAACTCAAACACCGATTCTGAGTTAACTGAGCAACTTGTGCCCAAAAAAAACTGCAGTGTTCGTCTTCTGGAAACATTTTGGTTTCAGAAAAGATGATTTAGAACAACGTGATTAATTATCGTTCATTTATTGTTATTCAGGTAAAATGTGCAATTCATTTTGATTTTAGGTCATATCGTGCAGCCCTAAATTGAACCATCCATTTTCTCGGAGAACCTTCTTATGTCTTTCTTTTCCATGTCTGTTGAAACTCATTCTTGCCTACCTTATCTGGTGCTGCTGTGTTTCTGAAGAAAAAACTCCCTGATGCTACAGTATACTGGCTGATAATGGCAAAAGAAATAACGAACGTAAGCAAATGTAGGAAGTCTATATCATTGGAGTCCTTATCTTGATTTGAATAATAGTATATCAATATATATATCACAATATGGAAAATATGCCAAGTCATACATGGCCAAAAGTATGGAAACACGTGAACATTATACCCATGTGTGATTGTTGAATAGCTCATTCCTAAACTGGCTGCTGTAACAGCCTCCACTCCACGCTTTCCACCAGATTTCTGAGCCTGGCTGCAGGGGTTTGCTCCCATTCAGCCACAAGAGCATTAGTGAGGTCAGCGCCTGATGTTAGGTGATAAGGTCTGGCTCGCAGTCATGTTCCAGTTCATCCCAAAGGTGTTGGATGGGGTTTAGGTCAGGGCTCTTTGCAAGTCAAGTCAAGTTCTTCCACACTAAACTGAAAAAAACCCCATTTCTTTATAGACCGGGATTTATGCACAAGCGGGCATTGTCACATTGAATCTTTATTCTTAAATCTTGGAATTAAATCAGATAAGGGCTTTTCCCAAACTATTGCCACAAAGTCGAAAGCACACTATGACTAAAATATTGTGGCCTACTGTCGCATTAAGATTACCCTTAAAAGAAATTGGAAAACAGGGGATGTCCCAAGCCTATTCTAAGAACTGATATTGGCTTAAATAAAGCAGATCAAAGTCTGATCCTTTCTTTATTGTATTCTACTGTGTTTTGTCCAGCAATTCACTGCATAAGTCATTGAAATTTAGAGTTTGAAAAATGATTTGTCCGCACAGGTGGTTGACTCTGTTCCGACATTAGGGACATTGACAAATGTGTGTCTCTCCTTTCTTATTAGCTAAGAGCAGTAAACACAACATCCATCTACCAGCATCTTTATTTAAGCCAACCCTGACCTTCGCTTTCGCCGGTTAATCACTTTGTAACACTGCTGTACAACTGTCAGTGTTTTTGATGTCTCAACAATTCCAACAAGGTGATACGTCTATTCTCTAGCTGAACACATCAAATCTCGCTTTAAACTTATATCCATATCATATTAATAATTTAAGTTTTTCAACTTTATAGTTTTGAACCAGGACTATCAGTATTTGGATCATCTATAATCTAAAAATTATGTATTTTGAATATTGATGTCCCGCGCTGTTATTGCAATGTGTCAGATACGCATTAATCAACATTTAGGTATCAGTATCAGATCGTCAATATTAAAGGGGTGATAGAATGATTATATAGGGTATTTCACACTGTTCCTTAAGGTCTCCTAATGGGGTATGTAACGTTGGTTGGGCTGAAAATGGCCTGGTTGATATTTTATTGGCCCTTATGCATCCCTATGTTTTGGCCCTATTTGTAACAAGAGCTTTTCTTCCAAATATGGTATGCTCATGAATATTCAGATGAGCTGCGCGCTGATTGGTTGAGCGAATCCCCATACACACACATTAGAGACAGACAGCAGGTCTCATATTCCAGACACTGCAATGTTTCGTTACCAAATTCACTTCTGAGACTTTTTTATACTAGAAATCAACTATATAAAGCTCAAATATGGGCCGTTTTACGAAAATTGATGGCTAATTGCAAATTTGGTAAGACGTGTCGGACTTTAGGAGCTCCACACAGTCTGACGAGAAAGCTGCAGCCTGCTGGGCTCCATACCCAGGGCAAAGTCACCCTTTGTGGATTACTGCACTACCGGGGATCCGCGGCCGGCTGCCAGCTGCCGGCATAACTATAATATATTTACAGTTTGAATTTCGTCACGGCACTTATATGACAGCTACCCCAAGGTCTTACAAAGCTAACCGTTGTGTCAGGGTGGCGATGTAGCAACCCAGGCAGCACCGGCTGCTGAACTCCGACACACAGTTGGACAAAATCTGCAATTAGCCATACATTTTCGTAAAACAGCCCATATTTGAGCTTTACATAGTTGATTTCTCGCATAAAAAAGTTTCAGAAGTGAATTTTGTAATGGAATAGCAGAGATCTGTGCGAACTAGATTCAGAAGACTACCTGATCTCAGGTCAGTTGTGTAGCCTATGTAAATGTTGGGCCGTGACAAAGAGAGAGACAAGAGCCAAATGAGGAGGAGCCGCCGAGTTGACATCAACAAGGCGGTTCGTTGAGATTTGCCCGTTTTCAGAGGCAGTTTCAAATTGTGAGATTTGCAGAGGAAAGAGGTGTCAATGGGATTTTGAGGTTCTATGTATGTCCTATTTACCCACCAACCTGTCATTTTTCAACTATGACAAGGTAAAATTGGTTTTTCATTCTATGACCCCTTTAAAGGATTAAGATCGGGGACCAATACAGTTGCATTCAAGCATTCTTCTAGCATTCAGCAAATCAGGATTCAGGTTGTCCATTCAGACTTCAACACTTTTTTACTTTTCCAGATTGCAAAGGTGACACTTGGCATTGTACATGCTGATCTTGCACATGGTGCGGCTTGTGTGCTGTTGCATGGTCATGGAAATGCATGTCATGAAGATCCCAACAAGCGGTTTTTGTGCTGATTGTTGCTTCTTGATGCAGTTTGGAACTCAGTAGTGAGTGTTGCAACCAAGGACAAACTGTGACAAACTTTGTACTTCAGAATCCCATTCTGTGAGCTTGTGTGGTCTATGGCTTCATGGCTGAGCTGTTGTTGCTTCGAGGTATTTCCACATTGCAGTAGCAGCCCTTAAACTTGGCGGCGGGGAAATCTAGAAGGGCAGAAATGGACTTATTGGAAAAGATGACATCCAATGGCAGTCAGCTCTTCATTGCAAATTTGTGTCAATATCGTTTATCATGGTAGTGTTGATTCTACAGTAATATGCATTTCCTTTGTTCTAACCCAGTCTGGCCCAACAGGGAGTGGCTCCCCCAAAAAGAGACAACAGTTACCTTTCCTGTGGGGACAATGAGTCTCCTACAGTATGCTAAATGGCAGATATGACCTAATCAATTCTTTAGAAGCTAGAGTTTGGGTCACTTATGTAGTAGAAATGTGAAAAAAAATTGAAATTGGTGCCTTCTAGGCCGAGAAAAGCCAGAAAATGTGTTTTGGTCTTATATGGATGAAAAACACCAAATCCCAGAATGCACCTGCTTCGTTGCTTTGAGTCCACTCCCAAGACACGCCTACCGCTTGACAGACCCGGACAGACCGACAGAGGCATTCAACTCAACTCAAGCGTGTTTTATTGTCATTTCAACCATATACACGAAACAACGTTTCTTCGTGACTCAAGTGGTGTTACACATTTAACATATATAAAAACGACATTATATAAAAACAGGCTACATTTGGTACACACACTTTATAGGCTCCGTAAAGTTCAGCTAACGCATACTAGCATTGAGCGCTTGGTGGGCTGTAAACACCGAGCATAAACACAGCCGTGAATTAGTGTGTAATGTGGAATGGTCGGCATTTAACAGTCACAAACTCCACCAGCAGTTAGCAGTTAAATGGATACAAATCACCACATTTCTGCGCCACTTTCGGTGTTAACACAGCCCACAGCAGTTAGCAGTAGCTAGTTGTATTTTATTTCTACACCAGTCCACCTCCACGGGCCGGGCGAGAGCAGCCTGGTAGCTGGATAGTCCCGGTTCCGTACACTGTTGTTCAGGCATGTTTCCACAACAACAAAAACACAGCAGTCACTGAACTCACGTTTGGGAGTTTCGTTGAGGAAGGGATGTAGTCCAGCTTGTTGTTTAATGAGCAGACACTTGCAAGCAGGATGGCTGGGACAGGTGGACAGCTAACGTTAGCTTTCCACCTAGCCGATGAGGATGTCCCCTAGCCGGCTAGCGGCATTGAGCGACACCGCTGGTCTCCGTGCAGGCGAAGCTCACGTAGTGTGCCGAGTATTCCGTCTGTAATAACGTTTCCTCCATATTCTCCGATCTGTACCGATGTATCCCGGTGGGACACACGTCCGGTAGTTTGAATGCAGATAATTGTTGTAAATGTTTTCTGCTGAAAACCGAGAGCCTGTTTAGCAAAGATTCAAGATGGCTGACAGTCGTTTTCATTCGGAATACCTCGGCTAGACTCTGCAGTCCAACCCCTGTGGGTGTGTTGAAAACATACGAAGTAGATCCTACTACTGGCTGTAGTCCTTTGCCTCTGGCCCAAAAAATCTTCCAATGACGCAAAAATCGTCATTTTACGTCATCGGAAGATTTTTCCAGGCCCCAAATGCAGAAATCTCTCGTCAGGGAGGGAGGCACGGTCATTCAGAAATACTATCGGGTTTCTACTGATACAAAGCTGAATGCTAAATCGGTGAAGTATCCCTTTAACTTTTTACAACCTAACACAGCACAGCGCACAGTTGACAGCAGAGGACAGGGGCTGCTTCTCCTGGACAGGCCAGAAGGGGATAGGCCAGCTGAAGTCATCCTCAGATCCAAAAAGGAGAGAGAGAGCCATCCCCGGTCTCTTATCACATGTTATCAGACATAGAGAGAGCAGCAGAGAATCAGAGGCGCAGACATGTAATGGAGAAACTGTCTTTAAGAATCTAGCCTGCTTCTGACTTCTTGAGAATTGAGGCTATTAGCTTTACAATCTCATCTCCTTAAAGGGTTTCAAGCTTGCTTCCTTTTGAAGGGAGTTGTTTGCAAAATGCTGAGTGACCGGCAGGGCCGATAAGCCTGAATACTCCCAGAATGACGAATCAGCACTCTGAAACTAGGCGGGGTAATCTTGACTTTTTATATACTTTGGCTCAGATTGTCATAGCTGTTATTCTCCCTTTCTTGTTTAAATGTGTGTGTGTGTGTGTGTGTGTGTGTGTGTGTGTGTGTGTGTGTGTGTGTGCGCAAGACCCTTTTGCGCCACAGCACGCGCGCGCGCAAGCAGGCTGTCCCCCAGCAGGCCTGTTAAGCCATTATCAGTCCTGTCTGGGCTTTTACGTTTGCCCAAAGAACACGACCGGCATTCCTCCGGGACAAAACTGCTGACTGCCACAAGCTCACAACCTCAACCTAAAAGCTTATCAGCCTCACTCTTCAGGCAGGGATTATGCAAAGCAGAGACTCAGGTGAAGCATCAAACAGGCTTGGAGTTTTAATGGACTACTGTGTTTTCACACATCACATCTGACATTAGCGTGTGAGCAGTGTGGTGGCAAAATACAATTTCCATGATTCCACAATGCCTTGATTTGCAGGAATAGGGTAATATGTATTTAGCTGTACACATTTTCGTTTTTTTTTTTTACAGTGTAGTGTGAAGAATAAAGAAGTGTAGAATAAATTTGTATCAGGTCCGAGCTACCATTGAGGATGTATTCAGTACTTATTTCTGGATATTTGAGGGTTTTATGGATCAGTGGAGGAGCTTGTACAATTACATACAAATTAAAGAAAATAGGTTTTGTGGCTGATTCTGAAATTATTTTGTGTGAAGGGTTTTAGTTTTTCTCCACATAAATTAAACTCCTCCCAGTGTCGAGAATTGTTGACAACTTGTGCTGCACTGTAAACCCGGATAAGTAGAATCTACTTTAAAAAATCAAGGTAACTCGTTGCCTTAAAATTTTTAAGTAATGAAACATTAGTTGAATAAGTGAAGTGGACTACGTTCAATGTACGTGAGCCCATAATGGAATGGAATGGAACATTTAAGTTTAATAACCGAGTTGCAGTAACTGAAGATACTTAGTTTAAACAATCATTCCCTACCCATTTATTATTTATTATTTACTCAGCTTGTTAAGTAAGTATTACTCCATTACCAATTCAACTCAATTGTATATTCTAACTGACCCAACTTAACTTTTTTAGTTCATGAAACTCAAAATGTCTTTCAATCAAGAGCCGTGTAAAATACATACATACAACTGCAACATTACACTGATCCAATTTTTTTTATTGAACATGTCTTTTTTTCAGCAAGAAAAGAAACAAAGCCATGGCCTAATAGGCTTCTAGTGTGTAGTTTCCTCAGTGATGGCATGAAAAGAAAACAAATCTCTTCCTCTTTACCTCAAATCATTACAATATTGTACTGCGCTTCTTCAAATTTGGTTGACAAACTGGCAAGATAAAACTCAGCCCTGCTGAACACTGGCATCTTAACATTTACAAATACCAAATGTGTCCATGGAAAAACAAAAAAGTGTGTGAGAATGAAAGAAGAGAGAACGGGAGGGTGAAAAAAATAACCAAGAGCAGATACCTGTATGGAGAGCCTGTAAGTATTCTTCATGTACTTTGGGTAGTTGAGATGCAGTGCATAGGTAAGTCTGAAGACAATATAAATGGTCTGGGGCAGGCTCTCAAAATCCATCACAATGTTTCCCTCCAAGATGATTCCCACTGAGGATGCATTGTGGTGAAGGGACTGTGTGTGTGGAGTGAAAGGAACAGGGCATGATCACATCAACATGACAACATAGTGCTACAAACACCCTCTATAGGTACACAGCCCACATGTCTGCTCTATCCGGTGTCCACCCACTGCCCAGTGCAGCGACTGCTACAGAAAATCACTCAGGACAGGTGCAAGAAGCATCCACAAATTATCTGGGGTGAACACAGGTCACAATTTTGGAGTATGCCTCCTCCAGAGAAGCTTTTTTTTTTCAAACAACAATAACAATAAAAAAGAAACTATTAACACACCTTAAAATAATATGTATGGTAGGGAGAGAGTAGGGGAGGTAGAGAACAGGGGGAGCAAGGGAGGGGAGGTAGAGAACGTATGGTATACAATCACCTCAAAAACAAAGGAGTTTAAAGACTTTGAGCTGGTAAAACCGGATGACAGTATCACCACTTTTTAAATGCACTCATATTTAAAAAAGAAAACCAGAAATAAAGGATCACTGTGAAAGAGCTGTCGTGTTTAAAACTGCATGAGATAATTGAATTAAAGATTGACACGGTTCTCACATCAGCCACAAGTCACTGAACTCTCCGAGCTCACTCTCGCTGCTGGCCTCATTAAAAAGTTACAAGTTAACGCTCAGTGATGTCTCACTTTCTGTCACCATCCTACAAATACAATAATATTAGGTCACGCAACGCTGCCACGACACAATGTAGTCTCTCTAGCACTATAATCATTTTACAGAAAACATACCAACATAATTGCAAGTCACATAGAAATATGTCAGACGATCTGTTTTCTGTTGCCTATCCAATCAAGCACTGAGTGAAACTCATGAATAAAGAGATAAGAGTAGATTTACAGGTTAATTGGTCTCCCACTTGCTTCTCCATGTAGAGATAACATGAAGTTAAATAATGTAAACTTTAAATTATCTCATGTTTAGCTAGACTTTATTGTCACAAGTGGCCAATTTGGAAAATGTATTGATTTAAAGCTATTTTTCCTATGATGTGTTAATCGTTAATTGTCATAGGTGTTTTTTTTAGGTGTTAAATTTGGACACCTCCTATGTGAATTTACAATTTTCATTTCCTGTGTCTTTTTAACATATGGGAGAAGAGTTGAGTAGTTGGTTGGTGAAACTGCCTAAAACTAAAACTAATCAGTCTGATTAGTATGTCTTAGTTATTATTTTCTTTTAGTGTATATTAGCTTCTTTTATTGGTTTCAATTCAATGTCTTATTTATTCTTACTGGTCAGTTGCTGACTTCACTGGTCTGTTTTGATTGTGTTTACTTATGTCTAATGTTTTATCTTCACAGTATTCACGTAGTGTTTGTGGCTGCAATTTCCATGGTAGCGCACATGTTACGCAGCACATTGTGATTCCAACTGGAATAAAATGTGCTACTGTATATAAATAAAGTTTTGCTTGCTAGTCTGAGTTATTCTGGACCTGAACACAATGGGGTTAGGTGAGGAGTAGTGCTGAATTTTGTGAAAGTAAACATTAGACCCTGAGTGCCCCACTATTTCAGCTCCATCCAGAATCCATCCCCTGCCGCTGGACTTATTTTTTCAAGCCAGCGTTCTCTTATCCCTGCCTGAACAAGGAAGACTCTGATTTAACAAAGTGTACTTCTGAAACTCCCCCTTTGTCTGAAATTCCCATATTTTTTGTTTTTAGAAAATTCTCCTCTTTAATCTCCACTTAAAGGATAAAACAAAACCCTCCTAATCAAGGCTCTACACATTTCACACGGCCTCATCCGTGTCAGGAGATTCTCCTCAGCTCCCCCTCTCCAAACCTCACATATTTCTAAACCAAAAGCCATGACACGCTCCTGTTATTATTCAAACCAGCTGTTTCCGTTACCCGTTTCATATCTGCATACGAGCACAGGAATGTTAAAACCAGGTCGGGGTAAATCAAGGTCTCTATTTGGTTGTTGTTTCCAACACTGGCATGTAGAAATGTTGATGCTTAATGAAGTGCATGTAGGGACGGATTCTGATGCTGTTTAATGGGGAGATGAGCTCCATAGTGACTAAATTATTGTTACAAGGTAGCTTTGCAACAGTATTATAGCAAATGGTAAAATGTAAAATTGGGCCTGCTAGGATGATGAAAACTGGTACAGTTGGTAGTGTACAGCAGAGAAACCTGTGATTAGTTTGTTGTGTCATTACTATAGAGGGATAAAGATCAAGTTGAAAGCTGCAGCAGTGAACGTTAATCCCAAATGGCTTCGCAACAACAACAGAAAAATGTTAAGAGAGCAAGGGATGTTTCCTACTGCCTCACTCCAGGCTGAAACAATGAGTTTCACAAGACGAAGGCAGCTGGTCTAAATATACACACCTGCCTGAGATGCAGCCTCCAGATGCTGGTTCAGGTCCAAATACAGGTCTACCCACACATTTAGTTTAAGGAGTTTTAAACTCAGCCTCTCAGGCAGTAATTACATAGAGGCTGTGCACCGCCCCCACCACGCTCTACCAGTCAAATGCTGATGTTTAAGTAAGAACTCCACTGGTTGCAAAAATAAGTCAGATTGTATTGAATGCAATGAGAAAATGACCCAAACTTCTCACTTGATTTATTACCTCAGTAAACGTTTTCCTGATAAGGAATTGCAATCGCTAGTTTCAAGTCTTCTTCAATACAGAATTATGTTTATTTTGTAAATTATGGTCCCATGTAGAGTAAAATAGACTATAAAGCAGGGCACCTTGTTATTGACAAGTTGCTGGTTGTCCGTCAGATCCACCCCTCACTCCTACCTAGCTCCACCCTCTCGTCCAAATATTGTCATACATACATGCCAAACTCGAGGGTACAAAACGGTAGTCCACAAACCATTGGGTCACATCACGGTGACTACGTCCACTTCTTTATACAGTCCATGGATCGGACCTGGGACCTGGGACCTGGGACCTGGGACCCGAGTTGGGCAAGGTCCAAATACAAATTATATTTAGTCTAATCTAAATAGATAGGGTCAGGTTGGATTGTGACAGGTGAAAATACAAACTGCACATTTCATGAAGGTTATAATTAATTATATGTTACATTTAGTTTTATGCAACTGAGTGCAGAAAAAAAATAAAGGTAAAGGGGTGATGTTAGAATCCAAAAGTACGTGAAAATCAAGATGTTGTGATTGTGTGATAAGTCTGTCGGCATCTCTCTTAAGACGTCTCAGAGTTTGTCGTTGTGCGTCAGCAGTCACTGCATTTTGACAAATGATTTAGGAACTATTGACAGCTTCAGAATAACAAGACTGAACTGAAGCACAAAAGGGAAAACACCAGAATAAAAAGTAACAAAAGTACATGACAAAACAGCAACAAATGTTGAGTTACTGAGTCGCCACGGACGAATCTGTCAAAATTCAGTATGTAGGTCATATCGGGACAAGACTGCTTCCATTCTCCCTCCTGTTTTGTGTCTGAGTAGTATATGGGTTTCTTCATTTTACCAAGTAAAGAATAACTTGTTACTTAGCATTGATTCTATTTCAGTTTGGATTATTGCATTCATACATCTCGGCCTGGTGTTATACTGCTGCTGCTGAAATCAATAAGAGTTAAGAAAAGTATTCAGTAAAAGCATTTTCTCATAACTTCCCAACATGTACGTCCAGTGTGAATTTATTCAGAAAGGTTTCCCGGCAGAAAAAGATGTGAAAACTGTGAACAGACCTCCTGTGCTCTGTGAGTGAGGCAGGAAGTCAGCCCTCATGTGTTTCCATTCTTTTGCCTTCCAGCTGGAATTATGTAGCTCTCGCTTTCTTCTGATGTATATCGCAGAGGTTTCTCTACTCTTTTAACCTCCTCCACTGCAAAAAGGATTGGGACAGCATTACTATGGCTTATATTATACCTCAAGATAGTAGCATATGTACAGTATCAACAGACATCGATTATGTAGCCAACCACCTTCCATGTTCCCCTGGATGTCTGTAATAGTCTACAATTATTTCAGTTCCAACAAATCCCTTATTCCTCATGGATTTAGCTTTCAGCATTTGGAACAAAAGGCCAAGATAACTTAAAGATGCGACAAAGATCTTTACTTTTTGTTGGCTGACAAGGAAGAAGTGGTTTTTAGTGGCAGCCTTTTAATTGTTCACAACTAAAAAGGAAACGAGCAGCGGAAGATACAAAACGTTGATTACATATGTGTCACGTGAACACAAGAGAAAATAACAGGTGTACCCTACTTTTTTCATAATCTACTGTACTTGATCCAAATTCTGTAGGCCCAAATACAGAACTATTGAGTTGATAGGCTTAAATTATTGATACCATTAAATGAACTTTTAGCTGAGTAGATTCCAACAACAATAACTAATAACTATAAAAACTAGATTGTTTCATTGGAGGATATTCACCACTCTTAGGAAGTTACGGGTTGGTACTTTTCTCAACTCACAAATAAACTTTGGCTTGCAGAGAGTGTCTTTTGGGGCTTTTTGACAAGTTACTTACAGCAAAGTTTTAGCTGAAATCATCTGCCGTTAGCATTACAGTCAGCTCCACTGAAAATGAGAAGCCTGCTTAACATGAATGGTTTTGCACACAGCAAATACAATATAGAGCAGGGGGTTTCAAAGCTCCACATGTTAAAAGTATGCCGAATCAGGGTGCGCACTGCAGAAGATCCAATGGGAGCTTGCCTTGTCTTAATAAGACATGGGCTCCTCTGAAAATTAGATTTCTGAAATGTTGGGGGGGGTGGTTAGCATATTGACAACATGCTATTTTTGCCACAGATTTCTATTTTTTTGTATCTTCATCATCATGGATTATCTTTAAAATGTAGGCTATTATTGATGTATAATTCATGCATAATGGTGATTCATCTATAATTCACTTTAATAAAGTAACAGGCATTTATGCTATTTTTGCCGTCATCATCAAAACTTTCTTAGTCCCACTCAATCTGTATGCCAAATTGTCATTATTCATTTCTTGGTTTTGCAGTCATTCGTGTTAAAAAATAAAACAAGGAAAGACATTTTGGATTTACTAAAAGATCTAAGCCAATCGACTCAGCCAGAGCCAGAGGCATCTTCTACCGCAAATGTTAGCTGTGCTGTATTAGCTATTATCAGTTCCTCTTTGCAAAGTACCCATAAATGTCCAGACAGCTATTACTGGATTACTTTGATTCTGAAGAAACCTTAGAAACGTCATGATTCTTATTATAAGGAGTGTTTCTTTCCTGTGATTTCCAAGCAGATTTATCTATTCATGATCGAAAACGGATGGATGTTGATATTCTTGGAAAGTGTAAGTCATACTTCATCTAAAAACATTATATTATCGTTATGACTCAGAGAATGAGTCTGATTGTTGATGCAAATTTCAGCAATCCGAAATTTGCCAAAAAGTGTTTGGCAAATCAGCAGCCCAAAGTACAATAACTCATTTCCTATATGTTTTTTGTGGTGTTAAAAGCTGTAAATTGAAAGCAAACGACAGCTAAAACAGTAGCCTGCAATGTAAAAGTTGTGATGTTTCTTTACAAAGGATTTGGTGATAATAGCAGTACAAAAGACTATTCTCAAAGCCAAGTCCGTCCAAATGAGCAGCAGGTACTGTAAGATGGGAGAGCATGATTTTCTTCTTTTCCTGCTGCCAGCATTTTTGTACTGTTTCAGGCTGTGTGCCCGGTTGTTTTCTGTTGGGAAAGAAAGCTCTGTTTGTTTCCACTGAGAGGATGCTGGCAGTAATAGCAGTGGTCACAGGGTCCCACAAATATTTGTTGGTCCAAGGAGGGCAGTAGTCATACGTATGCAAAAATATACAGTATTAGTATATAGTATATACAGAGTTAAATTATTGAACTGGGAGTGTTATTTGTAGCCCTTTTTTGCCCTCTTATTTTCACAGCACTTTAATAAAAATTAAAGCTATTTCTGCTATTAATTGTAGTTAACTTCAGACTCTACTTCATGCACAATAAAACAAAACTCATTTGTGTATATTTCAAAAGACACACTCTGTATCTAATGCTCTGCGTTTACATGCACAAACCAGTATTTGCCCTCATTCTAAAAAAGACAATATTCCTGCAAAGCTAAAAAAAAAATTAATATTCCACTAATATTTCTGTTGACATGCAGCTGTCAAAATAGATTTTTTTCAAAGTTTTCCACCGGTGGCAGACTAGTTTGACCATGCGAACACAGCCTCCAAAAACCTGTTGGTATTCAAGTCTTTAAAAAGAATTATGTAGGTGTGTTTCTCCTTCCGACCAGAAACAGGGCTTTTCTTTTGGGCATTTATCTCTATATCAGCCTTGCAAACTGTTGGCTAGTTGGTTTGTGTATAACGCAAAGAACTGACCGTAAATAGGCAAGAGGCAGAGTGTTGGAAAATGTGGTAAAAACCAAATGCACTGTTTACTCCTAAAACCTGAACAGTCTCGGGATATCCCACATGCCTTAATCAGAAAATGCTACATTCAAAATAAATCCTAAATCACAATATCCAAACCAAATATGCTGTTTACATGACCAATATAAAATTTGGAATGTTGTCATATTATGAATAATAGTGGAACATTAGCGTGCATATAATATTAGTGTGTGGGGGCTAATGCATAATAAAGAAGTCCAGCAGTCACACTCTAAGTTAAGAGAGGAAGGAGAAAAAATTTGCCCAGAAGCCACAATCTCTCAGTCTCAGAGGTTCAAAGAAGATTCTGTGAGAATAAATTTCCTTCCAAATTTCTCCATTACCACAATCTGGCTTTCTTGAAATTCATCAATCAATATTTAAAAACACAGATGGTTCAGTCTTCAAAAACAGACCTTTTTTTTTGTCTGAAAAAGTCTTAAAACTCATAATTCATTAGCAACCTAAAATGTGTTTTGCTTTTCTGCCAGCAGTCTTTTATTCATTCATTCATTCTTTTTATTATTGTTCTGAAATGGTGCATTTCTTATTTTAGAACCATGTCCGTGTTTTTAAATGGCAGCACTGAAATGTTAAAAACTACAGTGGGCACTAGATTGTGTGTAGTTTCTTGACTGATAACTGATGATCATCTGTGTCAGAATAATCCACTGTCATGTCATATGTTTAAAGTAATCTGTAAGTATCAAAACACAACAGTTCACTTTAAAAAAAATGTAGGGCAAGGTTGCTTTCTTTTTACATTACATAAATTGAACTAGGATTGCCTAAAGTAAATAACCATGTTGTTTTTCAGTCAGTTAGTGATGATGTGGACAATCTGGAATTCATCAATCAAATATGTTGAGGTGACGGGCAGTAGCTTTATGACTCAAAGGATCATTTCAGTTTATTACACTTCAGATCTTATTTTTGTAGGTCTGGCCACCATTGCTATCAGTAAAATCAGTAAAATCAGTAAAATCACCTCTCTAGCTAACACTGGGACTTGAACTGACAAATCTCTGCTTTTCATGCCAAGCCCCTACGGACTGAGCTTCAGCCCCCCCTGCACAGACTGAACTCTGGTTCCTCTTTAAACCATACTTTGTTATTCTATCGTAAACCTATATAAACGAGGGCCAGAGTAACAAAAATAGTACCAAAGTAAAAATCCACAACACTATTTTCAAGTATAACCAATAGTTAAAAACAATGTAAAATCCTGAATCCTGAGTAAGAGATGTGTGACAGAGGGTATGAACAGGAGAGTTGGCCTGAACATGAACAGAAGATATCTATGAAACCAGGGTTCATGGACAGTTGTCAAGAACTAGTATATGCATTTATAACTGACACAATAACAACATCAACACCAGAAAAAAATACATAATAAAATAAATAATACAGATGGCTGGGTGATATTAACAGAACCAAATAGCATAAATGATTTTTTTTTAACCAAATATCTTAACAATACATGTATTTGCAATTATATATCAATGTAATATGGTGTTATTTTGGGAATGACTACGTTTATACTCACATTCTTTTTTTTTATGAAAATCATTAATAATGCACATATGGGTACACATATTAACACAAATTGACATAAATATCAATGTAGTCTTTAAGACCAAGAAAAGACAATATCATGACATGAAAATGACCAAGAACATGACAGTCAGTAATCTCATATCAAGACATTGATCAAATATTAATGCACGGGCCATCTTGAATACTGCACTGCAATCACTGCTGCCTCTGTGAAGCCTACAGTATAATGTGTTTGTAAAGAATGTTTAATGGAGGCATTGATTCAGCTCGATGGTAATTTATGAGACTGTAGTTTACTGTGGAGAGCCCATAGCTTTCACCGACTGATCATCAACACTTCCAGTGAACCTCCTCAATCTCCCAGATGATGTCTGGCCTTTGTTATGTGTCCTTGTGGTTATAATCATCCACCAGGAAAGAAAATCCTCCCCTCCAAAACCTTCATTAAAGCTGGACTACAAGAACAATTCCACTCAGAAATGTCATTGGGGATTAGGGCAGTTTTTACATCCTGTGTTCTGGGCATCTGAGATCTCCTCTTCCAAACTGACAAAAGCGCACATCTAAACTCTGCACGCACGCACACATTGGTGTCCCAGTGTAGAGGGTAATGAAAGGCATTTTGGGCCCTCAGGTTTTCCGGTCATCCCTTTTCATTCCTGTGTGTGTGTGTGTGTGTGTGTTGATGTCGACGACGGCTGGACCTTATGTCACGGCCATTTCTGCTTCAGCTGGGGGCCTCCTTTTTTGATAGAAGATCTGAAGGTGCTGGGTGTTAGATGCTAATCCAGCAGGACTAATAGCAGCCAGCTCTCCTCCCTCACTCTCTCTCACACACACACACACACACACACACACACACACACACACACACACACACACACACACACACACACACACACACACACACACACTCACCCGATTCTCCCTACGCCTCGCAGGGTCACTTACTTCTTTGGTTGCTGCTGCTGGCTGTGCTTTCCTGTTGTTAAGCCTCAGAAACGTCCCCTCCAGCTAGAGCCTCGGCTCAGCAGCTGGCTCCAACACAGATAGAGACAATCGATGGATAGATAGCCGTGCTTTGCTTTCCTCTCTGTAGGTGCTGGATGGAACAGAGTGGGCTGTTCAGAATGTAATCTCACCAGGGGAGGAAGGATCTAATTGCGAGCCACTTTGAAAGCACGACTGCACGTATAAAGCTCTCAACTTTGAGCGTCCATTTGCATGTTGATTTCCAAAATACATATACGTATGTTACAGTATATACAGTATACATATTTATTTTTTATTTTTATTTTATTTGTTTACACATAGCCAAATACTACAGATCAATATACACATAATCAATAAAAGATGTGATGGAGAGATGCAAAAAACCCTCACAGGGACTTACTGTAATCTGGGCACTCTCCAATGCATAATCAAATTATGAAAGAAAGAAACTAAAATTCTGAAAAGAGAGAAAAAAATACATATCTATGTGCAGTCCATCTAGACTGATCCCTACTGTTAACCTGTCTATATTTTTATGATCCATACCTGATTTTGGGATTGTATATACAGTATTTGGGATTTGCTTATTTATATCTTATTATTATTGTTATCTGAGGCTTTTATATTTGCACTCTTCCCAATTTGTATTGCAACTGCTGCACAGCAATTTCCCTCGGGATAAATAAAGTTTTGTCTTATCTTATGAAGAAACAGAGTGGTTTGCACCAAATCAAATGACAGTAATTCAGGGAAACGACGTAAGGATTACCGCAATTATACTATGTTCCCCTCGTGGCTGAGTTGGTGGACCCTGTGCTGTAATGCAGACTGCTGTGGTACCATTAGTGTGCCCTGATTAATTATGCATCTAATGGTTGAAACAGACACTTTCTCACCCTGACCTGCAAGGGCTCATACCAGTTAATCACCTGTGGGACTGCAACAGTCATGAATCACACAGATTCAAATCACATTTGACAATACAAATCCAACAAATGGATTCAATTAACGGGGGGGTGGACAGTATGGCGGCCACGTTCACGTTATACAAATTTTTTTCTTTTCATTAATCTCCTGCTTGCTTTCCCTATTCTCTCTCTCTCTGTTTCTATTAATTATTTTCTCCAAACCTGCTGTACACATCGCTGGTAGTCTCCGTGATCGGCTCCTTCACCCTCCTGATGATCCTCCACTTCTATGTCAGATTAGAGCATTATTCAGTGTTGTAATGTAACGGAGTACAAATACTCCGTTACTGTACTTAAGTAGAAATTTCACGTATCTGTACTTTACTTCGCTATTTAAATTTATGTCAACTTTCACTTTTACTCCACTACATTTCCTAGATAAAATGTATACTTTTACTCCGTTATATTTCCACTAAGCATCTTCGTTACTCGTTACTAAAAAATAAAATTAGAAGAAATGTGTGTTCGACTGCAACAAGGGACGTTTGGCGAATCACTGCTCCTAGATTGCATTACGCACGCTCCGCACACCGCGCGCTCTATTTCAGCGCTTGTTTGTTGCAAACCGCCATGGAAGCATGAGCACCTACTTGAGCACCTACTGGAGGACCTCCCGTTATCGTAGACCACCAGGCTCGACATAAGCAATGGCCCGCCGGGCCTGGTAAAAGCATGTCGGGCTGGTTGCAGCCACAGTCACTGGTGTGTGCCTTACTTCACGCAGCACATGTAGCCTACTGACTGGAAACGTTACCGAGGATTATTTACCGCCGATGGCGCAGATGAACTAACGCTACACTCGTTACTGTAAGTAGGTAGCCTACAATAAAACCTCCATGATTAAAGAGTCAATACTTATCAATAACCCACGTACCTATTCTACAGGCAGAAACACGTAGAAACCCATATCTCAGTCTGATCTGTCTGCGCTGTCCACTCTCGTCCACCGCGCTGTGCAAACACAGCTCTACTCTGCAAATAGCGACTTTACAAACGAGCTAAAATGAAAGATGTCAGTTTGTAGTCTAACTGTTTGTCTTAATTTGCAACCAATCTTGAACTTTGGACAAACTATTGTAAACGTTGCTGATTTCTAAACGAGCCATCCTCTCGCTGGAGCGGTAAACCTATGGATGTAGGCTATTTTAAGACCAAAACAAATACACGTGGCTACTTAATATGCACGTGAATGACGCGTTCTTCATTGTTGACGATGTTGCCAGTTGTATTATTTAGCAACAGAATCGTCTTATTTCAAATTAGGCATACAAGACTAATCTGAGATCATTTTCTAGTTAAGTAGCCTATCTAGTTATCATTAGGCTATGGATTTTCCATGTTTTTAGGGGTTTGCTTACTAATGTAAAAAATATAGCATTAATTTAGTAAGAAAGTGAAAATATCAAGATGACAAGATGATGCGTATTAGGTATAATTTTATTTTATTTATTTGAATGTAGTTGATGACCCCTGGTCTAGCTTTGCTGCTAATGGCACAACATCCAGTGGCAGTGGCTAGCTTTTTTCCTGCTTTTTTGTCCTTTTCCAATCACACCTATGATATTTCTTTCAGGGCCAGTAAAAATGTAGAAGGGGCCAGCAAGACTCTGATCTACTGGCCCCTGGGGCCAGTGGGGATTTTTTTTTATGTTGAGCCCTGCGACCACCCTGACAATAGTGGTGAACTCGGTGAACAGGGTAGTGGTGAAGATAACGTCTTACACCCGTGTTGCAAGAAATGTTTCTGTACATTGATGTCAGCTCTAAACATATGCCGTTTGTTCTTTGAACTTAAGAGAATTGTGTCTGAAAAGTCCCTGAATATGCTTTATGCTTTACTATAAGAAAGCCACAATAAAAGTTCTAACCGCTTGCTTTTAAAAAAAACAGCTTTTACTTTTACTTTTGATACTTAAGTACATTAAATATCAGAAAATTACTTTTGATACTTAAGTACAGTATATATCAGATACTTTAAGACTTTTACTTAAGTAATATTCTAAAAGGTAACTTTCACTTCTACCGAAGTCTTTTTCTAGTACGATACTTGCACTTTTACTCAAGTATTGCTTTCTAGTACTTTATACAACACTTGCATTATTATACCTCCTCTCCAGAGAACCTCTATACTCCATATGATTTAGATATAATTCATCATTGAAATAACATGCCACAGGCAACATGGTGACTTGGATCCCGGCCTTTCATGGATGAGAGAGCAGAGGGTTTTAAAAACCCAAAATGCCAGGGGACCGATCGATCATTAAGGTCTTTAGTCTTAGTTCCTGTGGTGTTTTGGGATGTATGAACTCTGCGGTGGCGCACTAGTCCTCTGTGCTTCTTAGAAAGGCTGACAACATCAACAGGGACCAGGGATGTGTGCCATGAAGAATTGATCTGTGTTGGACAGGAGATGAAAGAGGCAAGGCAGAAAGGAGCAGGAGAGACGACAGACTTTTAATTAAATTGGACCGATAAAGGGAAGATGAAAGGCTGTTAGAGAATAGGTGTTAAAATAGGTTTGACTGTTTGAATGCAGCAGCGCTTTCCAAATGGAGTTATGAGGAAAGTAAGAGAAGGACACTTGAGAGACTTGGAGATTTAGATATGTGTACCAACAGGCAAGCCCCAGAACAAGTACGAGTATGTTTCAGTTTATAGCAAAACAATTCCAACTGAAGTTACAAAATCCATCCCCCCGTTTGATATAAAAGATTGTGATTTCAAAATTAATTGTGAATTTTTTCATAATTAAATTGGAATTATAAAGTACTTGTGTTGTTTCAGCAACAAATTCTTCAAACTAAATAATATAAAATAAGTCCTTTGTTATTCCCTTTAAAAAATGACCTATATGAGCCCTTATTTATCAGCAGTTGTTGAAAGTCATCCAAAACCATTAAAAGGGACTAATACAAAAAATACTCTTATGACTGTTTAATGACTTGCCACTGGAAGATGTGGTAATGTTTATGTACTAAAACTACTTTAAGGTTAGGGAAAGAGCGTGGTCATGGTTAAAAGATTGAGTGTTGGTAGGAACCAGGATGCAAACTGTAGTTGGTAGATTAAACTCCACTTAATTGGCTGACTAGCAATCTAAATTAGTGAGCGTTCTTTTCGCTTGTGCACAGTGGCGGATCTAGAAAATTTTACATGGGGGGGCAAAGGGGTAGCAAGAGATCTTGGTAGGGTGGCAGGGGAAGACGGTACATGGGAACCCTCATACATAAACTGATATGCCCTACTACGCCCCGCAATGCCCTGCTATGCCCTAAGCTGCTACGCCCTAAACTGCTACAACTATTATTTCTATTCATAGTTCCATTATCTTTTTTGTTACTATAATTACCATTATTATGAATCATAATTCTCTATATCTGTATCCATCTGTATGTAACCAGCGACCACCAAGACCCTGGATATGTCTGATGTTTCTGTTGCACCAAATGCTTGCTCTTGGGAGAATTGTTGGGTCATTGTAACTTAAAGAGTGTGGTCTAGACCTACTCTATCTGTAAAGTGTCTTGAGAAGAGTGAACTGTTGTTGTATATGTAAATATTTACATATCTAACCCTATAACATATACAACAGAATGGAAATAGCCAAAAACTGAAAACACATCATGTCACAGGACATGTTATGTTACTGTACTGCAATTTATATGTAAGGAGAATATAAACCAACCATATGGTCCAGGGGTTACTGCAGCCTCCTCTTCCTCTCTGTCATCTTCATCCTCCTGATCACTCTCTGCCTCTGTCCCTCTCTCTGAACCTGCAGCCTCCTCTTCATCCCTCACAGTCAATTCTTCCTTTCCCTCTTCTCTTTCACTCATTTCTGCATCTCCTTCTGTGGTCTTCTCCTGCTCTGACCTGCCTGGTCTCTCCAGTTTACTGTCTTCTCCTTCTTCATTTCCCTCCTCCTCTTCCTCCTGTGCACTACTCAGGATTTTCTTGGCTGGCAATATCCCCACTTTTAGGCTTCAGCTAATATCTCCAGCTACTCTGGCCTGCAAAAGTCAAGATGTGAAAAGCTCTTGTTATTATTGTATTACATTACACTGTATGGCCCTGTAGCTAATAAGTAGCCTAAAAAACATAACATCAGACGAGATTTATTATTACATGCACACATAAGTTATGTTTAGACATTTTTAATCATGTTGTTTTTTTTTTTTTTGGTCTTGCACAGTAAAGTATGTTGCCTGGTTTAATTTGTGCATCCGTATTGCCGTGATATGTGAGAGGAAGTGGATTTTATAGTAGCCTACTCCTTAACTAATCATATACAAATGATCGGTCTCAGCAAGCACTGTGTAGTGTGTTGTAACGTAACGCCACCGAAACGGCGACCCTCTGTAAACGTTATGAATTCAAACATGCCAGTTTGTAATATTCTGTATTATGCTCTTCTTGTCTTTACTGAAATCAAACTAATCAAACAGCAGAATGCGCTTACAACCCACGAGGGAGCAATTTGACTTTTGGCTAACAGACGCGCTGTTGTTGATACTTTAGCAGACATTATAATTATTACAAATTTAACTTTAGATGAAACGTGTGTTTTAACTTCACCTGGGAAACAGACTTCACTTTGAGATGCTCGGGGAGGGGGGGCAGCTCAGTCGCTCCAGTCTTTGCCGGGATGCAGGGCCCCCACACCGCAGCAGAGTCGCTGTGTGCGAGCCTGAATGTGCGAACGGCGCTCTGCACGTTTGATGCAGGGACGTAGCTAAGTATTTGAGGGGCAGGGGGCTAAGATTACATCTACAATTATTATTTATTATGAATTAATATAAATTAATTGTTTGTTTCAATGTTTTAAGAAGCCTGTGCACATAGTGGCAGTTTGTTTTTACAAGCAAAGTTTTTTGAATGCCAAAGTTAGGGGGGCAGCTGGGGGGGCAAGGCCCTACAGTGGGGGGGCAGCTGCCCCCCCTTGCCCCCCTGTAGATCCGCCCCTGCTTGTGCACATTTGTTACCGCTCCCTAATTTATATTCAAGCCATGTTGTGATTTAGTGTCACTCCTAGGAGGCTGCTTGTTATGGCTTTTTACATATGCAGTTAAAATAAAATGTTTCCATTGGTCACAGTAAGTACGAATACATCAGAGCTGAGAACGATCACTTGGTCGACCTAACTATTTAGAATTATCAATAATTTAAGTCATTTCCCTACGGCTTCTCAAAAGTAAGCATTTGTTGCTTTTCTTTGCCTTTTATGACAGTAAAAAATATAATTATTTTGGGAAAAACTACTTGCAGCCCTAGTTTCATATGCATGGGAAAAATGATGCTTGTAACTTCGGTCGAGCCTTCAGTTAGCTTGGAAGTAATGATTCATGACTCATCTCAAATGTTAAACTCATTGCAGGTCTTATTCAGTGTTTTGTTCTGATATTTGGAAACACAGAGAGGCCGTCAGGGAGAAAATGGCTGGAAAAAGTTTTGTCCCTTCTGTCCTCCATATCGTTATTTCTTGGTTTTTAAGTGGTGACAGCTTGAAATCTTCAGTTTGTTTTCCCTAGGACCAAGTGAAGAGAGAAACAGAGCTATTATAATCCTATTGCCCTCCAGACTTGGAATCACTGTATCTATAGCCTCACTGTGTATTCAGACCACGCACGTTTAACTCGCCATCACTTCATCACTTCGCCATCGTTGTTGTGTTGTGTTTAAGCCACATGCAGATTGCTGAGGTTAACGTGGTTCTATGTGGTAAATAAGCAGGTCAGCCCATGACTTTGTGCTTCAAAGAAAATCAATGACATGCTTAATGAGGATTGGCTTAAACTGTTTCATGCTGAAGGAGTCACGCATTTATTTATACACTCTGACTCCAGGCTTTCTCCCTCTTAATCTCCCTCTGTCTTTCTTCTGTCATTCCATACTTTTATTTTGACTCATTTTTACAGGATCTCTCTTATCCTTGGGTCTATATTTAGCTCTACTTCCCTTCATCTCCCTGCCAGAATTTCTGATTCAGAATTCACTCAGGTATTAATGTGACTTCTCCATCACTTTTCCATCAGCTGCTCATCTTAGTCTTCCTACGCTCTCCTCCCTCGCCACTAAGACATCATCGCTTGCTTGTCATTCACATTTCTCCACTTTCATTTAAATAACACAAACTTTGCATCAACACGCCATGTCTCACGCTGAGAGTGTTTACCAGTTGTTGGAGAAAAATATTGAGATGAGATGTAGCGACATGGGCCCAGACAGATGGCAGAGGGAAATGGCGAGATAAGGTAAAAGTGAGACTGAGGGGACAACTGGAACAGATAAAAATGAAGGACTAAGAGCAAAATCACATGAAAGGAAGTGAAGGTTAACTTGTGCACTCTGTATGACCGTGTGTCTCAAAGCTCCTCTCAGTGAGCAAGGTTAGTCTGCTGTAAGATATTCTTTGTTGGTGCAGTGCTGCAGTCCAGGAAGAATTAAATAATTTCTATTCCATACTTTACCTTGTACTAAAAACCTGACATTTTACTGTAGCATGGCACTGGTGAAGGCTGGTTGTCACAGTACCTCTTTCAAATCCCTCCAATATTTCCTGCACAGAAATGAAACTTAAAGAATACTTGCAACCATAATTTCATTGATGAAAATATTCCAAATCAGAACCACTGTTACGAGGTAATAGTCTAATAAAAATAAAGCCTCAATCCCCACAAACAAACATTTTGATTACAATGGTGGTAAGGACTTTGACATGTCATGCAGTGCTTGCTGCAGGCTAGCATTCAGGCCAATTCTCTCCAATCGACCATTTTTTCTATCTAATCAAATAGCAAAAAGTCAGGACACAGCATAACACAGCATGGTAGGAAGCACATTCATCTGCATGACCAGCTAAATGAAGCTCAGCGCAAATTCTTTCAGGAAGACGTCATTAACCCAATCACTACTCATTCTTAAATCAAATCAGCTGTTCAAGAAGTGACGCTGTCAGTTAAACCAATCAGACTTGGCCACGAGATTCAAGGGCCTATCACAGCCTTACAACTCTGCTTTAAATCTGTTCTCTCCTTGTGCTGTCAGCTGTCGTTTCAGGCAAAGCGCTCGACCCTCCTCCTCCCCTGCCTCCTCCAGTCGTTGTGTTTCTCCCGGTTGACCGCTCCGTTGCCTCTTCGGTCCGGTCTCTTGTCTCTTTGCCACCACCACCAGTGTCTGGACTCCATCGGGGGGGTTATGTTCCTATTCCCTACCCCTTTAAAAAGATTATTAATTCTATGGAGTCCAATCTCCAAAAGACTTTGTACATTTAATATCATACAGTTGTCCAATAAATATCTTTGCATATCTGCAAACGAAGTCTCTCCTGATTGAATTGTACAGGCTAGTGGCTGCTGATGGAAATGCACTCGAACAGAGAAACAAAGATCCCAAAAGATTCCCAAAGTCACTTAGTTGAAGTTCAGCTAAGTAACTTCTTTTCACAGCTGGACAAGCAAAGAAATATCTGGCTCCTTAGCTGCTAAATGCTCCACTATGGGGGCGCCTAAGTAGCTCACCTGTTAAAGCGTACGCCCCATGTACAGAGGCTCAGTCCTCGCCGCAGCGACCATGGGTTCAATTCCACCATTTGCTGCATATCATTCCCATTCTCTCTCCCCTTTCATGCCTAAACTCTCCTATCCAACAAAGGCCTGAAATACCCCAAAAATATGCTCCACTATGTTCCCCAGCCTCTAACTGTGTCTGCAGTTTGGTGCTGAGCAGATAGTGTACAGTGGGTTTTTAGAGCTTTTTCTCTGAAAACACGTTGACTGCGGTGAGAGTGAACCATAACAGTAAAGTTGCAGACCTGACAGCTTAACAATGAGATGAAAAATCAGGTGATAATTCTCTGTATATATACTTAATAATATTTCCTTACCGCTTTTCAAAACACAAGGAAATACAGATATGTTGCGAGTTGTACATAACAGAAATATCCGGGCCACACTTAAACCTGGTGAATATGTCGACCGCTTGTCAATGATGTTCGAAAGTTAGCTACTATATTAAGTATAGTTTTAACATTAGGAATGCATGATTCAGATATTATTATATATAGTGTTTTGTGATATGAAAATGAAAGTCTTGAAGATGTTTCCTAATTTGCTTGTGTTTTCTTAGGGAGTGCTCTCTCAGCCACCATACCAAAGCCCTTTACGCATAAACCCCTGGATGAAGTATGCAAATGTATGGCACTATGTTTGTGTACATGCTTGCTAAGTTAACTGTGATACTGACCTGCTCATAGCTTCTACGGCTTTACATCGTCTGTTGTTTCTGATCCACAAATGTTTTGCTTTTCACAATTGTCAAAACTGACTGAGCTCCCAAACCCAATAAACCTTCTTATTTAAATCCTTCAAAACAAAAGAGGATAGGAGAGATGCAGCAGGTAGTGAGGAGGACAGTGGAGGAGTGGATGACAGCATTGACAGTAGCCCCGAGCAGCAGGGGTATCAAACTGAGAGTTTTGTCGTTACAAGATGGACTGAGCTGCCTGACACTGTGTCCTCAGTGCTGCACTTCCAACTGTTAGTCGAATCCTCTGGGTTTAGCATGGAAACACTTGGAATAATAAAGGCTGCAGATCACTTAAAAGGGCTAATTTGGTGTTTTGATCACATTCTGTATGTGAAAAGTATTTTCTTTACAAAATCACATAAACACTGTAAAAGCATGACAATCTTAATTAAGTCTTTTGGTACTAAATCCTCAAATGAACATTTCTTTTTATAAACATATGGGAAAAAAACATTAAATGTCTTGTTAGGTTATTTTAATTGCAGCATTTTCAATTAAAGTGGATTGCTTCACTGTTTCAAAGTTCAACATTCATGAAACAAACACATTTTCATCTTGTTTTCAGGTCTTGTCTCTTGCTTTGTTGGAAAATTATAGGCTTAAAGGACTCCATTGAAGCCTCATTTTAGAATCCCAAATTAAATGTGGTGAATGATTTATCTCATCCTTTATGCCCAGTACATGTTTGGCCCTCATGTATTCCAATGTTAGAAGGATGTAAAACTCAAGCTTGCTTCAGACTGTTGCCAGTGAATGTACCCTGTCGCCTGCAGCCAACAGTCTGCTGTCACCCACAATCTGAGGAACAATTTGTGACTAAGTGGCTATGCAGCGAGGCAGGCTAAATCGCAGGTACAGAATAGGCCCCGACACCCAGATGCCCGAGAAAACAGGCACACACATCCAGAGACATCTGAGGAGAGAAAAGATATATTTAATTTATATTTTATTTCTCTGACTTTGTACACAGCGCCTGTGACAGAAAACATTAGGAGGGGAAGTGGTGGCAGAGGAGGAATGTGTGCCAAACACAGAAAAGCAACATGGAGGATTTAGTCACATTTTATTCAAAAAATATACAAACTACACTTTATGATTTAAAGTATATAAAACCACAAGTTATAGCACTTCACTTATGGAAATCTACAATGCAGTTTAGAGTCTTCTTAGGATTATAAACAGGAATTACTATTTATTGAGGCTAGTGTAGTGGTAACAAAAAGTAATACAACCCCCACTGCCATTGTAAAGCATTCAGCACTCTGAATCTTAACAGAAATGCAATAAGCTCAGGGATAAAATGAACAGATGTGAGGCTAGAGGACAAAGCAAAACCACAAAATTCTGTAGCTTTGGCTTTGATCGTCCATCTGCTTGTAGACAATGCACACAAGAAGGAGGTGGATCCAGTGTTAGTCCTTATCCACGACATTTCACTTCTGGGATTGCTCCGGAAATTCCGCCGGATGTCCCTCTTTCCGGCCAGATCCGTCACCTTCCGCTTTCTTAGTGTTGGAATTTTAAACTCCGGTGGATTTATGAGGACTATGGTTAACCGCTCCTCAGATATCTATAGGGTAATGCGAGACAGCTAACTAGACTATCTCTCCATTCTGAGTTTTCTGTTATACTGCTAAAACAACTTTTGAACGTACACATGTTCCATCAAAACAAGTTCCTTCCCGAGGTTATTCTGCAGTGGCACTGTGGCTCTGTCCGGCACATAGCGCCGCCCATGATGATTGTGATTGGTTTAAATACATGCCAATAAACCAGAGCACGTTTTTCTCCCATTCAGAATGCTGTGTGGACTAGCCAGACCTTCCTCTGCAGCGCTTTGGAGGAAGGTCTAGCAAAGCGAGACTAATCCAGTGTAGACACAGAATTTTTTTTTGCTACCTGTAGTAGTTTTCCTCTTTGACATGGTGTCATCATATCAAGGAGGTTGACACATCCCACAACTCCAGCGCACATGTGCTTTTCTGTCAAAGCCGCCTGCAGTCTGACTTCTGTTTCTGTGCAATCAAAAGATGGCTTCATTATAGGTTGTTCAAAGATATGCTGCAAGAAAGAGGCAATATGATTTGATTTGAATTTGGAATTCCGTGTTAAATTTTTATTGTGTTTGGTAACTTTGGAGCACTTCCCCTTTTATCTTTTCATATTTTTTTGTTATGGGTTTCGAGTGTTCCTTTGAGAGAGGTTCCGTGTTGTGTGAGAGTGTGTGTAGTTAATAAATTATGCAGAAGGGGTCTCCGAATGGGAGGTTGTTTTAATGATTTAATGGGCCATTCAAAGGATTCATTCCACTGGGAGCCATGGCGGCTATCAGAAAGATATGAGGCTGCCAGTTTATTGCTGGCAGGATTTAGAAGGACTTCTTTCCTCACACAAGGCTCTTCCTGTGTTTACCCTGCATTGGCCTGCATAACGCTTTTTTATGTTGAATGTAGAATATTGCACATTTCCATACTGGAATAGCTCAGCAGAGTTTGCTTGGGCTTGTTGCACATTTTGACAACTCCCTCCTTAAAAGACCTCACACCTAGACACTTCTCCTCACGAAAAGAAAAAGGCTGCTAGATTTTTGTCTCACTTCCTCCGCCTGATTTCATCATGTCCTCTGTCTCAATCCCAGCTCACCTTGTGGAATAGCAGATGGTTTGATACCAGAAAATTGCTTTTGCACATAAATGTGGAGATTTAGAAAAAGTGCATGGTTCTCTGCTGAATCTGCAATGACTCCAGGGTACCTGTCCAGGTTCAGTGGTATGAGAAACATTTTTGAAGACTTTTTGAAGTAATTTGGAAACCAAACTGTGAAACAGTAGTTATGTGAGTGATACATGCAGATTTTATTGTTTCAAGATTCAAAAGATTCAAAATCCTTTATTAATCACACAATGTGGAAATTCACACTGTTGCATCAGCAACGGATAGGGGGAAAGTACAACACACATATAAACAAACAATACATAAATATAAGTAAAGATAATGAATAGTAAAATATACTGTATTTACAGCATTGCAGTATTGCAAAGTTTGAATTCCTTAAAAGAAAACTGTAATGCAAGAAATGTAATTCAAGTGTTTGGATAAGGTTTTTACTTAAATATCAGGGTTAGGGCACTATGTAACCTGAGAGGCAAATGTGTGTGTTTCCATACCATGTTTGGTATGGTGATGACTCTAAATACAGTGATACCCATGAGCTTAAGCTTATTGCTATGAAGAATCAGCTAGTCAGAGGCATAAAGTAGAGCTTTAGCAAATACATAATGCTTCATGCTTGTGATAAGTGATTTATGAAACAACTTAAGGTTCCACTTGCAGTTAGTGGTGCATGCAATCGAATTTAAGACTGATCACTGACATGTCTTACCTAAATGCTCCTGGGTGGTATTTCAGGTAGAAGGTTTAACAAACTCTGAGTCTAACCCTGATCTCTGAGTTGATTTACCCTGAGATGGGAAACTCTGAGTTTCCGGTTCCAGAACAGCTGATATGAGTTGGTTCAATCAACTCAGAGTAGGTTCACGCGCGTGCACCGCCACAATAAAAAGGCAGCATGAATGGAGCCATGATTGTACGATTCACCATGGTAACAACCACAAACAAACGGGTCGGCGGAAATACTCATGCGCACATACAGCGAGTTAAAAAACAAACAAGCCCGCGCTGCTGCAAAAGAGAGAGAATTTGTGTGGGAGAAAATTGCTGCTAGAGTAAATGCGTATATTCCAATATAGTGTATATCATTTTTAATCATAAACTTATAGCCTAACATTACTGGTGAAATGGTATTGAACCTATAATCTATTTAATTTAGGTGCAACACTGCGGGCGAAAAAGTCCTAGTCCTACTAATCCCATTCTGAGGCTGCAGCACCATCATTATCAGAATTATAATCCATAAACTTTTATTTCAAAGGGTTTACATCATTCACCTGCAATACTGTGGAACTCCTTTTAAAAACGTTTAAAACACGTTTCAGAGCGAGTCACACTCTTCTGACGTTACTTTGCTACAGCGGCTTTACTAATATGCTCCGCATCACCAATGTTGTAAAGACAAATGCCATTTGCAAAAAAACTTAATGCGACACAAATAATCTGCTGGGATGTAAGAGCATAGATGGGTGACGTTAGTGATATGTGATATGTATGATATATATGTGATATGACGTTAGTGATATGAGGATGAGGATTACGGATCGACTGGGAAGAAAAACGATACCACTCAAATAGGAAGTTATCTAAAAATTAAAATGTCTGGCCTTCAATATCATCTCCCAACGTATATTTAACTCTCTGTGAAGTAAAGCAGCTTCTTCATCAATGGGACTGTAGTCAAAAGGAAATGCCATGTTTTGAGAAATGACATGTTTTATAGTCTGCCTAACATGGTTAATAAACCAACATATATTATTTTTATTCATGCCGATAACAAACTGCGCTAAAATGCGCCTGATCCAGACTGAATGAATGATGAGGAAATGAAAGAGCGCTGTGTCAGAGGGAGGAGACTGAGAGGAACTCGAGGTTTCTTGAAGAAAACCTGCTCCCAACCAGGTTAGGTTCACAGGCTCAGTTACCATAGTAACTGACTCTGAGGTGAAGTTACCTCTTTTTCTGAAACAGAAAACCCAGAGTTTCCCTCATCTTAGGGTTAACAAACTCAGAGTTTTCACTAAACCTGCTGAAATACCACCCTGGTTTATATTTGTATGTTTATAGTTTTTCCTTCTTTTTTTTATCAATTAACCACATATTTTCTAACGCATTGTTCATGTTGTATTCAAATGGGAGAGTTTCATGCTCCAAACATAGTCTTTGCAGGACTTTTGTTCTGGAAAGCCGGACACCCAAAATAAATTACCCCACTCTTTTGCTGTTAGTGTGACTGTTGAAGAGGATCCAGATGATACATGGCAAACATGTCTCCAGTGGAAATGATGCTTTGGATGACCTCAGTTACAGTGCACTGTGATGTGTTTAATCTTGATCTTTCATGATATCATCATCAGCAGGAAAGGATCCACCCAGTGAGGGGGGGGGGTCACACAGACCATTAATGACTAGCACAGGTCTCTGAAGCTGCACTCTGTGTACGGCACATTAATTTATTGAAGGTGACTTGGTGGCACCGCAGATATTCATCTGGAGCTGCATGTTGTCTCACATTTGCTGCTGCCCTCCTCACCGTCCTACCACTGGATTTGCCCGCTGCACAATGAGCCCAATCAGGACGTAGAGCACGGCTGAGTCACCACGGCTGGCCTTGTATCATCAATCGCCCCTCAGAGGGTTTTTTATTCCTGTCAGAGTTAAATGTCAATGACACTGCTGCCCAAGGTGCACCGTTCATGCTGGAAGATCACTATGTCTATGGCAGTCATCTCATAAGAGAGTCCAATCAGACCGTATCAGACTCAGACGGTTCACCCTCGCCCACACACATACCTGGCAGTGACAGAGACTAGACACTATCATCCTCCTGTGTAAACCACAAGCCTCATTTTGTTCTGTGGGAGACACAGACAGGAGCTTTAAACTCTTGTCTTATTTCCTTTAACGTCTCCTTTTGTGATGGGAGTGTTTTCACACACGGCTGATTTAAGTGTGAGCCTTGTGATGTCTTCTACTGGGCGGGTTGTGTCCCTAATTTCAAAGGATGTTTATCCTCTCCGCTGTATTTCATTTTCTTATTACCTCCTTTCCATTTTGCTCTCTCTCTCTTTGTCTGACTGGCTCAGGCCTCTGTAGGCGTGACACGACGCTGAGGTGCTGTTGATCTGCTGGAGAACGCACACATATGACAGGCAGGCTTTTCACTGCCATCAGAAAGCCATGACAATCCTCACATTTAACATAATTATAGTCTGTGTGAAGTAGTGTCTACTTCAGGTAGAAATAAGAGGGAGGGTGAAGGAATGAAATGGAAGAGTGACAAGAAGGATAAATTGAGACATGAAGAGTGAGGAGTGAAATAGAGGGAAGCTGCACATTAAAGTGAGAAAAATGTGTTGATGAGTTCATATATATATATATATATATATATATATATATGTTGCAGAGGGATGGCATGACCTGATGTTTCTGCTCCTTTTAAAACCCCATTGCTTTCTACTTGAATATTTGTTTTATAATAATATATTATAATATTATAATTATAATTAATAATAATAATAATAATAATAATAATTTGTCCTCCAAATAAAAAAGACTAAAAAGGTTGTTTGTTTTAGCCCTCTAGAGCGACACATAGAAGCATTTTCCGATTTAACGCCCCTTTCAGCGGGAACATAAGGAATTAATATACATAGTAAGATGAATGGATGTAATAATGCCTGAATGTTTTTTTTTCTTTTATTTCCATCATAGCACTCCAATTAATCAGGCTTTCATCCTCTGACGAGCCTCAAAGTTAATAACGTACAATCTGACGCAGATCACGATCAGGATTTAATTTGACCCATCTCGCACAGTGCAAGATGGGTTATATACCCAAATCAGAAATCTCCAGGTCAAATCTGATATGCCAGTTGGGAGGAGGCTTCAAATATTGGGTTCTAAGTTTTTGAATCAGAGCTGAAAGTAGTGAAGCCTGCAGAAACAAGGGTTAGAAATTTGGATTCACTTTTCTTTGCCCTCACTTTCCATCACCCTTTGTTCCTATTTCCATCATAGTTACATTGAAATTCTGAGACAAAACTAGGTTTGTAAAACATGCCACGCTGTTATCCTGTGATGATTTAAATCATTGACATTTAGCAGGCAGCAACTACAGTAATTGTGTAAACATCTCAGTAGATGAGTGTATTGAAAGATGGATATTATATAAATAACACAAATAACATTGTATATTAATTAAATATATTAAGTATTTGTTAATAATTACCAAATCATTTGTAAACCTTTAAGAAATTGTTCGTAAATTGTCAACAAACATTATTTGGATGGCTACTAACTATCAGTTTACCATTTATTATTGATGGTTATTATAAAGTGTTACCCATGGTTCATTTTCCCTTGCTGCCAACTAACTTTTTGCTGTTTCCTTCACAGTCCAAGGAGAAGTGATAGCTGTTATTGAGTTACAAAGTGCAAAGTTCATATATTAGTGTTCTCCAGCACTACTGGAATTGTCATTGAAAGTATAACTGTACAAGGTGATTTGTTTTCCTTGAAGATCATGTCGTGAGTGTAGCTGGATGCCCTGCCTTTTAAAGAAAAACCTCTGCAGATGTATTATAGAGTTGATTGCTGTGAGCATGCAGTACAGGAAGTCACATACTTGATGGTGAAGGACATTTTGTGATAGAGGCTGTGTTGTTTGTGTGTGCATCGGCACGGCTGCGTGTGTGTGTTTGATCAGACGCTAATTAAAAGTCAATTAGCCTGCAGCCCAGTGGGTCATTGACCTCTCTAAACACGGGAAGGATCAGGGATGTGAAAAGCTCCCCAAGCTCATTATTTACCGTGACACTGTCCTTTTCCCTCTATTTACCACAAGCTCATACTGTCTGTCCACCTGTCTGCATCTGTCTTTCAGTCGGCTTCATTACTCTTTATGTTAAACACCCCGACCACCATCACAGCTGAAACACACATTGGAGAAAAATCTAATCTGAAGCTACTGACCGTCACCACATGGCTATTCTGGACTCTAATGTCCTCTTAATAAGGCACCTGAAGTGCCTTCATTCTTCTATTCGTGTTGGTAAATTTAACTCTCTCAAGCTGTTTTTCTCTTCACCTTCAAAGCACTTCCTTTCTTGGGGAAGAAATCAATGGTGGATTGATTGACTGGATGGTCAATCATCCAGTCAATCAATCCACCTGGGTTTAGTGGTTGAGGTGTTGTTGAAATAGCTTGATAAATACATAACACCCTCTCCACTACCTACCACTTATACTGCAATTTATGTTCCAGTGTAAGTAATTATTGGCTGTTGTTGTGAAAGTTGTCCAGAAAGTTTTGCTAAATCATTGCTGCAGGATCAGAGAAGCTCAACAGTCTGACCATCTATCCTCTTTACACTCCTGAGTAAGGTCTGGGTACTACTTCTGCTACTTGGGTGGAGTGATTTGCCCGCAGCACCTGAGAAGCCCAGTGGTGAGGAGCAGAGAGTAACAACGGTGCTTTTCAGGTGTTGCGCTAATCACTCTGCCCAAGTAGCAGAAGTAGCAGTGCTTTGCCTTCTGAGAATATAGTTCCCAGTATGTATACGGTTAGAAGATGGCTGTGTCTCATGTGACCTTGTTATTAGTACATGCTGTGACTATACAAATCACAACATGTAAATAGGAAAATGTTGGCGTTATTTTGTCAGTTATTGGGAGCAGTAGGCTAGTTGGAGCCGGTTACCTCCAGGATCTGTGCTAAACTAGGCTAGCGGTGGGTGCGTCATACAGAGTTACGACATGCACGGAGATGAGAAGGGTATGTATGGACTTATCTAACTCTGGGGGATACGGTGAATAAGCTAAAGTCTCAATAAGTCAGCGTGTTCCTTTAATAGCCAAGGGAGAACAAGGCCTCCAAACCATATGACGATATAGGTTGTTTATTCCTACCCTCTAATACAACTCGTTGGAGCGTTTCATAGATAGCGCCCCTAGCAGTGGCAGGAAATATAACCCACAGGAGCATTTTCCATCCTCATATCTAAACGTAACGATCACAGTTTTAAACCCATGGTTATCATTGTGGAACAGTCGCAGTTTGGCTACATTTAGGCACAAGTTTAGAAAAAGTACCTCCTAGGCACTGCATGTGTGTGTGTGTGTGTGTGTGTGTGTGTGTGTGTGTGTGTGTGTGTGTGTGTGTGTGTGTGTGTGTGTGTGTGTGTGTGTGTGTGTGTGTGTGTGAGAATATATATAACAGAGTGAAAATTGAATTTCCCCTTGCGGGATTAATAAAGTATACACTATTATTATTAAAACCACTATGATTGTATTTACATGTACACTAGTATCCTTTAGTATTATTGTTTTAATTTTTTTATTTGCACAATAAAATCAAGACAACAGAAACACAACAAGAAATAAAAGAAAGATTGCGCAGGTGAGATTAAGAAAACCCTTAGGGGCTTATAGAAGGAATCTCAACCGAGGAAGAGAAAAAAATAATAATATGAGCAATTACAAAAGTCCTGAAGTCTAAAAATTAAACACCAGTGAAAACAAGCATATTTGAATCTGGTTATGTTTTACTCGTTTAGAGTGAGTTTCTGTTTTTTTCTGATTTTGACACCCCCAATTGTTGAAAAAAGCAAACATAGACAGCACCAATCTCCATCCAGATTGTCTCCGCAGACACAGAAAAACATGCTACCTGAGTAAGTTAAAAGAATCTTCACAGGGGCTTCAAACTTTGGGAACATTTTCCTGAAATATAACTTCACAGCACGCTCACCTTTGCCAACTTGTCTAGTTTGCGATGCTTTATCTCAAAAGATAACAAAGAGATGAGAAGCAAAAGATCACACATCGGTGAGTCCATCTTTTTCTGGAAGCTGCACTCAATCACTGCTCGCTAGGAGAATGGTTAGATTTCATTTTCAAAATGGTCTTTGTCACGTACAGTGAAGAAAAAAGGGTGACACTAGATTTTCATTTTTGGGAATATGAAATGCTTCTGCAAGGTCTCAATGACTTGGGGCCAAAGGATCCTCTGCTCTGCAGCCACGCTCTGATTGGCAGTTCGTTACCTCACTTCCATCAGGGAAAATATTTGCCTGCTGTGATGAAATGAGGCTGTCATACACCACCTACTGTTGGATTTACCACCCGTTGTTGCTTATTTTTATTTTCACTAGATATTTCCTGTCATTATAGAGACATGTCTACCACATAGCGATATTAATGTGGTCTTCATTGTTCAATTTGAATGCAAATTATATAAATAATATAAGGGATATGCATTTTTTCTAATTCATATTGTGAAAATAAATGTAATATTAACATTAATATAATGTTAAAGTTATGCTAATCTAAAAGATTTAGTCAAAATGGTCAGAGGTCAATTTAAACATTATAGAATAATAATTAATCCACCTTGCTTTTTTTTAGTCTTTTACTTATGGGCTTTAATTTATTTTCTTGTCTATTCATCATGCAACACAGGTTGTATAAGCATGTTCCTGCTTTGAACTTTAACACACATAAAAAACAAAGATGATGTGATGTGTGGTTATTAATGTGCAGTGATTGGTTTAGCACTAGTGGCATCATGTATAGCACTAGTGTGAAAAGTCTGAAAAAAAAGGTAGCCTTCTTTAATGCTGACTTTCAATTTCTTTTCAAGGATGAATGATAGAATGAGAAATATGGAAATCAGATATTGAAAAACTGTGTTTGTCTTATGGGACTCGACAGGGTGGAAATACAGAAAACTATGCAAATCAGTTATTGTGATTCATATCTAGGCACGTATGTTAATGGTTTCTGCAGAACAAAATTAAAGTGTGCTTTGTGTCCTCGTGCTGACTATAATATCTGGGACCAGAGGGAGGGTAGGCATCTACTTGTAAGATCCATGTTCCGATAAAGACGATCATCCTAGCTGGCTTAAGAGTTCCCTTTCACCACTCTCAGAGGCTAAAAGCAGGCTCTTAGTGTGGCTCCCCACGGAGATAACTGGACAAACTCCCCAAATGGGTTACATGCAAAGGAAGTGAGAAGTGGATCAGCAGTTCTTATCACTTAAGGATTTTTCTTCAGCGGGACTTCCTGCAGGTCTGCATTAGAAAAAAATTGGAACATTTAGTGAGGAGTGCTGTCCTGATGCATAAACCCTATCAGAGGAGAGCCTCTGAAAAGGTTGTGAAGAGGCTTTCAGTGTACCTGCCATCCTGATGCGGCTCAATGGGACTTTCCAGCTCTGTTGCTCAGGCTGAAATGCCTCATCAAGGACTTTCTCTTGGGGCAATTACAGTGTGAGTGTGACTGAGAGCTGAGAATGATGACACAGAAGGAGGCAAACACCACTACCTGACTTTTTCTTTATTAATGAGAATTCCGCCAGGAGGCTAAAGGTGCTGCAGGCAGTGTGCAAGGTGTTCTCAAGGAGATAGACTTTTTCTATACATTATTAAAACTTGCTGTAGGCTAATAATAATTATTTTTCCTGTTTCCAGGAACACCTGCTGTTTGCAGACTATTCAGCATTACATTATTTAGTTGAAATAACTATTGTTAAAAGAGTACTTCACAATGGACAGTAAAAAAAAGGTGCACTTTCCTTTTTTCATTACACGCATTCTTCTTCCCTCTTACAACCTGGCATCAACACTACCCACAATGCAACTCAACTAGGGCTGCAGCTATCGAATATTTTAGTAGTTTATTCCATTGATTAATCGAGTAATTGGATGAGAAATATTTTTGCTTTATCAAAGAGTAATAGTAAATATACAAAAAAGAAAATAAGACAGGTCTAACCCAATCAGCTAACCAGTTCTTTGTCACCGCAGTGTGGCCAGTGTGTGGGATCCACGGGTTTCGCCTCACTCGGCGGACTTCTGCCAGCAGATGAGCGGGGAGCTTTGATCTCAACTAGCAATCATATTGATTCACATTAAATGCTAACTTTAACCTTGTGCGTAATGTTAGACATCAGGATTACTGCTAAAGCATAGACATTGTGCTACTTTGGTAAGCTAGTTCGGTTTTACAATAGTCACACTGTACTTTTTTTTTTTTTTTTAAGCTTGAAATTATCCCCAACTTTGAACACTTACTGTCGTTTTCTCTGGCCTGTCTCTTCTCTTCGCCCCTTGCTACTTTCTCTCTCTTCCTCTATTATGCAGTCTGCGTCATCTTCTTCACAAAACCTGTATCATCACAGTCATCTGTGCGAAACGCAGCGGGCTGTATATAGTTATAAGGATTAAACAAAGTTTTGAAAAGGCTTTATACAACATTTTACACATATGCAGTAATACTTCCCAAGACCTGCAAACAGTCTATGGCAGTAGTCAGCAACCTTTTTGATATGAAGTGCCTTTTTAAAAATGTATTGTCTATTAGTGTGCCATGTCATGTTTAATTATGACATCACATCAACATTTAATATTTAGGGAATCTGTAATTTTATTCCATAGCAACATTTGATAACATTTATTTCCCATAATCAGGACATTGTAAATATTATTATTGTTTATTATTATTATGATTACGGAAACATGGTTGGTCCTGATTGGTGGAAAATGCTTGCAGAAAGAAACGGTTGTTGTCAGGTAAAAATAATCACTGTCGAAGAGGCTGAAGCAAAAAAAACAGCTTTAATGATGAATGGACTGATAAGCAGGTCCTGTATACCTAATTTGTAATGAAACGATGCTGTTGCAAAATAGTACAACCAGCATCATCATCAAGAATGAAGAACGATTGCGTCATTCACGTGCATATTAAATAGCCACATGCATCTGTTTTGGTCTTAATACATCCATAGATTAACCGCTCCAGCAGAGAGAATGGTTTGTTTAGCCAGCAGTTAAGTTTATATAAATGTGTCCAAATTTCAAGATTCCCGGTAAACTAAGATAAACAGTTAGACTACAAACCGACAGCTTTTGTTTTAGCTTGTTTGTAAAAATTCGCTATTTTCAGAGTAGAGCTGTGTTTGCGTAAAACAGACCAGTGGACAAGAGTGGACTGAGCAGAGAGAGCAAATTCAAATATTGCTTTCTACATGTTTATGCCTGTCTATACAGGTGAGTGCATTGATAAATATTGACTTTTTACTCAGGAAGGTTTTATTGTAGCCTACTTACAGTAACGAGACTAGCGTTAGTTCATCTGCCCTAGCGGCCATTAGTAATCCTCTTTGTATTGTTCCCAGTTTGAGATATGTTGAATTAAAACACATTTCCAAAAAAAAAAACCTTTTTTCCCCCAAAAAAAAACTTTTCCCTCCTTCCTTTTTTCCTTTTCCTTCTCTTTTCCTCTCTTTTTTTTTTTTTTTTCCTTTTTTTTTTTTTTCCCTCCCTCCTTCCCTTTTCCCTTTTTTTTCTCCATCCATCTGAGATAAATCCAGTTCATGTCCATCAAAGCTGTCCGGTTTAAGCAATGTCATAGCTGGCGAAGACTGCTGCATCTTTGAAAGTTTTCTCATGTTTGGTCTCAAAATGGCGTTTAACACTCAATGTTCAGCAAACAACATTTTCAAGACATAAAGTATACACAGCATGGTCCTTCTGAAACACAAACCCCCACTCTTCTGTCCATGAGGGCTGGAATGTCCGAACATTAACTAGATTTTAGTGTTGTATCTGACGTTGAGAGCCACTGCCCAAGCGTCCGTATTTTAAGAGTTCGGAGTGAGAACGGGTTGCCTATCCCTCTTCCCAAAGGTTCACATCATGTATTCACAGATCTTTGTCTCTAAATTTAAGCCCAAGCAATCCGGGCAGGCACTGCGCCGCTGTCACGGCAAACTGTGGAGCTCCTGAACTCCGAAACAGTCATACTATACTAAATTTGCAATTAACCATACATTTTTGTAAAACGGCCCATATTTGAGCTTTATATAGTTGATTTCTTGCATAAAAAAGTCTCAGAAGTGAATTTAGTAATGCAACAGCAGATGAACAATGTATAAAATTTCTGAGATTTGCGCGAACGAGATTTAGAAGACTAACTAACCTCAGATCAGTTAGTGGCCTATGTAAATTTTGGGGGCGTTACAAAGATAGAAGGTAGAGCCAAATGAGAAGAAGTTGAGAAGTTGACGTTGTTCAGATTCACCCGTTTTCAGAGGCAGTTTCAAATTGTGAGATTTTGCAGAGGAAAGAGGTGTCATTGGGATTTTGAGGTTCTATGTATGTCCTATTTACCCTCCAAACTGTCATTTTTCAACTATGACAGGGTAAAATCAGTTTTGCATTCTATCCCTTTAAAAACAGCTAAAAAAAAATTCTGTTTGCATTGCAGTAAAGAACAGCGGTCATTTAATAGTAGGACTAATGTCTTTTTAACACATTGTCTGACAACACCTCATATTTGTCATCACCCACAACACCCACCCTTGTTTCCTTTCGCATACAATCAGGTAATTGGTGTCAGTTATGAGCCTGTGTGTGTGTGTGTGTGTGTGTGTGTGTGTGTGTGTGTGTTTGAGGGCCACTTTAATGAGAAATGAATTGAAAAGATACAGCGATAGCATACAAATACAAAAAAAGAGAGAATAATGTGTTGACATTGTCTCTCAAACCTGCACTAGATGTGGCTCAACAGTTTGAACACTCCACTCACTTGTGAGAATTATTTGTTCAGGGTTATTATGAAGTTATTTAAGTGTATTTATTACAAATGAGAGGCTTCTCTACACTTTTTTTTTTTTTTACAGTGTTTCATTTTTCAGTTAGACGCTTGTTTTCCATTTGTATTCTCAGACAGCATGCACACTGACGAGACTTGTTACATCCACGTGCACAGACACACAATACTAAATATTCATGCAGCACACCCATCCCACACACCTGCATGTACCCTTTAAATTTCACACTTAATGTCAGTAGGCAACCACAGTCGTGCTGCACGACAGTCAGTCAGTCAGTGTCAGTAGTGGGATGCTCATTAATCATTCTCTTTTCCAATAGAGATCATTATTCATCACACCGAGGCGTTGCCCTGCCCACATGCATGAGACAACAATATATATGTCAATATCTGCCAGAAGCTGTCAGGTATTTATTTATGTATTGTTATTATTCCCTCCTGTGGGAATGCATCTTATTATTTGCTCGGGGCAACCATTTTTCTTGCTTTGGTTGAGCTTTGCAGAGGCATAATAAATGTTAGTGTGAGGAGTCCCACTGGCCCACCTGCTGATGATGATAAAGGCTCAGTGGAGGGCAGATATGTTCAGTGTTAGCCCATACTGACGATGACAAATGCTGCACTGGCCAATCCTCTGGTTCACCATATGGTATGGTCTCCATATTTACTCATGATATAACATTTTTAAATGTTTCTGCTGCATAGATAGCTTGAGGACTAATGACTCACATGCAGTTTTAATAAATGTTGGGATTTAAATATTGACTTGATGTCTTTTCTTATCACGTCTTATCTTTTGTTTGTTTTTTTGTTTTTTATAGATCCTCATTTAAGAAGATTCATTATTTTACCTTTACAATTAAGATAAGACAAGCCTTTATTGATCCCAAGGGGTTAATTTGGGTGTTAAAGCAGCACAATGACAGAGAAGCTGGTAAAGATATTACCCCTTTCCCACTGGCCAAAAAAACCCAATAACACCCACTAAAATCTGGCTTTGGCATTTGTGAGCAAGGTTACAATCTGCATTAATTCCCAGGATAAATGACTCTGCAGTAGTCAATGGTATTTATCGGTTCCAGCTCCAATCGGCAGTGACGGAAATATGTCACCCTGGTGGAAGCGTTTTCGGTGCCTCCTTTGGTAACTTCTGTCACCTCGGCCACAAATTCTGTCCATCTCCGCCCAGCGGCCGGACATCGTTCCAAATAAGTCGGCACAGAATTTAAAAGAGAGACTGAATAAGTGACAGATATTAAAAAAGAAGCAACCACCGTAATTGTCACTAGCCTCTGTTCTGCTTTATACTGTTTACTAACCATGTTTTCCGGCGCGTTTGTGATGTCAAACGTGACACATCAGAGAAAACCAGAAAGGCATATACTCGTCTACTGGCAATTGGAAAGGAATCTATTGTATATTTTTATCATTTTTATTTGCTGGATCCTGTTGCTCCTGGAGGAGGAATTTGTATTGTTATTGTTTATTTAGTTTTATTTGTTACTGTCAACTGAATATCTTTGACTGTTGGTTGGACAAAACAAGCAATTTTTCACAATTTTCTATTATTTATATTTATTTTTTAGAATTTGCAATCAATGGATTTGTCACTTTATTTGATAATGACAATAATCATTAGTTGCCGCCCAAACTGTAAATATAGTCTTGTTTAGCAATATATATTCAAGCAACCAGTTGTAAATAGTTTATAGTTATAGGAATATCGACTCATCCACATTTAATGGTATCATATAAAATGAAAAACCTCTTAGCTTAATAAATCATTTCCCACACTTTCATTATAGCAGCTTATTTAAAGTTTTACACTGCCAATACAGGTCAATGTACAGCATCAGCATATTTTTAAAATGTCTGCTGGGTAGGCTCAGAGTATAATAAACAAATGCAGCGTTTCACCAATCTGACACGCCAGATGGTTTATTACACTGAGAAGCCATCATTGGGAACTGTTTGGAAAAGGGCAGGCACTTTCAAAAAATACCTGGCAGGTGATAGGGTGAACCATCTGTCGTTCATGTCTGCTTTTGTCATTTTGAACAAACATTTGCGGCTGTCACAAACACCTAAACCAAAGATTCTCTTTAACTGTACCGTCTCTGCCTAAACAATGCCCGTAGCTTCGAGTAGCTCCTCACCGGACCCTGATTAGTTCGGTAGGCTGGTAGTTCAGATGCAAACGCATTACTTGAACACTGACAAGATATATTTTTGTGATATGTGATCCCACGATTCTCACATGATCTGGTGAGAATCCATCTGCCGTGCAAGGTAATAGTTTCACTCCAAGACTAAAATAATCTCCCCTTCCGTTCAAAATAGATTAAAAATCACATGGCTACCAGTAATCTCTAAGCTTGGGTTTTTAGAGTTTTGGGACCTAAAAATGTTCTCTTATGCTCACAAAGCATTGAAAAATCACAATTTCAGATTTTCATATTTTCAGAATTTGTCAGCAGACTGCTTCAGTTAATCAGAGCTTAGTTATAGTGTGTAATATAAAAACTAGTTACCCAGTAATAGGAACAGGCTGGGTGTAGATGGTAATGTAGATGGAAAGGATGAATCCATGGAACAGATGGACATGTACATAAACAGATGGACTTGCTCTCCACCTCTGAGCATTCACATGTCTTTTGGGGAGAAGCCTTATGACGTTCTGCTTTCTGCATGGAGTCAGCCATCAACTCAAGTTCAGCCATCAGGAAAAAAAAGAGCAAAATCAATAAATTTGTGTGCTTGTGTGTGTGTGTGTGTGTGTGTGTGTGTGTGTGTGTGTGTGTGTGTTTGGGTGGGAGGCAATCAGGGATTTCATTTAAATTCAGTGTCCTTGGTTTCAGTGAGATTAAGGTGCGTGGTGACTGGTTAATTTACTGAAGACGATGTACTGAAGGTGACAGACTGTGATTATCTCCATTTCCACCTTTTTCCTCGTCTTTTTGGAGGTGAAAGGAGATGTTTCTGGCTCCCTCACTTTTGGAAAGGCCAGCAGCTTGTGATTGAAGACTTGACATTTGTCAGTTTTTTTCTGTGTAGGAGGTGGAAGCCAAGGGAGTACTTGCCCTGTTGTTGACATTTTCTGGGACTGACAGGATTTTTTTTTCATAAAGCAGGGAATTCGAGAGCTTGTCCTTTTCTGTCCAACAGCTGATAATGTCAGGGGAGAGGCTTAGATATATTGATGTATTCCTGATGTAGCTACATGACAGATCAGTGTTATCAAAGGCTCTAAAGACCAAATATTGTTCCAGGGCGATGCTGTGAAGGTACAGGCAGGCATGAGAACATAGCCGTTATAATCTATGTGGTTTTAACCGTTGTTTGAACTTGTTTTGCAATCATTATTTTTGCAGCTGGGCATAATAAATCACAATGGAGTGGATTGAACCCATATATTTCATACTGGCGTGAACAGATTGGGCCAGATGTAGCTGCCTCATGTTGCAGTGGTTAATTATCTCTCTGGATATCTCCCTCAATATTTATTTCCTGACATGAAGTAAAGCCTGGTTCCACACTGTCAAATAAATCACCACTTTATAAATTTAAGGGGAACTACGCCCATTTTCAAAATGTATGCTTCCTATTCCTATGTAGCCTGGATAAACCCTGACAAACTTCCGGCAAATTTGAGATTTGCTCTGCAAGACAGTCTGGCCAAGAGCCCATTCAAACCCATTTCCAGTGTCCCCAAAATCAAGGCACCAATCACAACCACTGAGGCGGGCTTTACACCAAGCTGTTCTCTGCAAACTTGCTTAACATAAGCACAACACAATGGCTGTGTCGCACAACATCTGACACAGCCAGCACACACTGAAAGCGCTACACAGACGGAAGAAGTAGTCAAGGTGTGGTAGCCCAGAAGTGCCGATCGAGAGGGGAATTAATACTTTTCTGGAGCTTTGACATACCTCGACTCTTGGAAGTAGGAGAACAGCATATTATGCTGTTGAAGTGGGTGATGATGCCACTGATGTGTGGGCTTACATGGGAAACAATTAGTGTCCGTATGTGTTGTGTGCTAACTGTACCCTGGCTAACTTAACCTCACTGTTAACTAGCAAACGAGAAGGCAATGCCAGGCTGAATAATCGAGTGGTAAGGAAATGGACATTCAGTATGAGAAAAAGCACTTTTCTCTAACTCAGAACAAGATTGATCTTAATCTGCTCATTAGATGCCTTTTAGTTCCTGCACACAAATACGCTTTTAACAGAGCTACACAAGATGACTGATAACAAGTTGATTAGCTGTTTTTCAGGGAATTTGAGGCTCTTACTGCAAATACAGTTTGTTAACTTCTCTGGGGCTGGATCTTCTACACAGAAAACACACACACACGTACACACACAGCATGTTGAGACTACTGGCAATAATTTAATCAGATTTCACATCACTATGCCCCCACCCACTCTTTGTATGAATATGACAAATAGATAAATAAGGGAAATGTCTTTTCATATATTTGGCATATCTGTTCCCAGCGATTCCCAGCGTTACTGTTCATCTATTTCCCATCACTTTATCCAATTTCATGCAGCTGAATGAGACAATGCAGACATCCAATATTTTTTTCTCTGCTCCGTCCATGAATTCGCAGGGAGCCAAGGCTTCCATCGTGAGAACTCCTGTGTGATGGATCCTAATAGAGGGAGACATTGCACAGTTTTGACATATTGGAAATGCAAGATCAGCTGTATTCATTCCTGCAGATGGCTCCCCCAATTACATTTAGCTGCCCATGTCACTTCTCATCTCATTGCTGCTGTAATATTATCTGTACAGCAGCAGGGACCCATTGCTTTATTAGTATTCCTTTGCACTTCTATGCAAATCTTCTGCTTCTCTTGCCTGCCCTTGACAACATGGGGTGGTTTGTGCTCCATATACACAGATCCCTACTTTTATGAGTGCAGGGATTAGTAAGAGCACCAACCTCACAGACAGAGAGAAATGAATTCTGAGTGTCCTTTTCCTTTGATCTTCTATATGAATATCAAACAGTTCTCTGTGACAGTGAAAGCAGGAAATGACTTGTGATTATCCAGGGCTTAAGCAGACAGTAGCCTTGCCTTAAAATGAAACTACTTAAAATCTGTCTTTTGAGTATGAAACGTAGCTCGGCATTGGAAAACAGAGGCTGTGGTCAGCTTTAAGGGGCCAATGAACTTCGTCAGAAGTGCTTGTCAGATGGTTAAATAGCTTTGGAAACCCTCTCCCCCTGATTGGCCAACTGTGTGGGGGCGAGAAAGTACATTTTAACTTCTTCTTTCCAGCTCTTGTTTTTTACACAACTATTATTTTTGCATGTACAACCGAGTGCAACACTGAGATAGCAGAGTGCAACACTATAAATGTCTTCCAGGAGAGACTGTCTGAAAATGTGCACCATTATCCCCATATTTAAATGATGTTGTTTCTCCCTCCTCTTTATGATGAGGCCGGCTTTTTACTCTTCAGGACTTTGCTATGCAGCAGCCTTATCACACCTGAGCCACCTGATGTATTGCTATGTCCTGCCCAGTACCAGCCAGCCAAACAGAAAGAAGGAACTACTAAAGGGTATACTGCTCAACCTAAGTTTTATCCTATCCAATCCCATCACTATTCTTAATTCCGCCGAAAAGGTGGGATTGGCTGGGGTAAATGGGGATGGCGATTTAGAGGTCTGGAACTAGGCCAGAAAACTTGTAGGTAGAACGCGCACCCATATGAAGAGGCTTAGTCCTTGACGCAGTGGCCGCGGGTTCGGCTCCGACCTGCAGCCCTTTGCTGCATGTCATTCCCTCTCTCTCTCCCCTTTCAAGTCTAAGCTGTCCTGTTGGAAATCTTTAAAAAAATAAGAGAACTCCTTAACCATTCCTGCATCATAATCTCATCTCCACTGTCCATCAATATGTTACAAATATGTGGCAAAATACACTGTTTTCTGACTTAAAGTGATGGTTCGGAGTAATTTCACCCTAGGGTCCTTTGCACCATGATCTCGAGCCAAACACCCCCCCAGAAGCTTTTTTCACCTGGGTCTAACATTGGGAGAGTTAGCGTAGAGTAGCGTTATCAGCTGAATAGCTTAGCGCAAGGGCTAATAGACCCACGTTTGTATCTCGTAAATTACCCCACTAATAATGCCCGAAATGATACCAAACGTCTACACTAGTACATATAGGTTATGCACTCATAAAACGATGGATTGGAAAGTTTGTAAGTACACCAGAAGTTTATGTAAATAACACTTGCCTGCTGGCTTTTGCTCACTGCTGTTGTTGTCAGACTGTAATGCTGTGATACAAATCTTGTATTTGTATTTATCACAAAATAAACTCAAAGTTGTGATTAACTCTGCAGTCTCATATTTCGAGATTTTCGTCTTGGCTCCAGACAGCCGGGCTGTGTGTACCCGCGTTAATTCACATGCTGATTAAGTGTCTTTGGGGATACACCCAATTGCTCGGTTGCTAACTTGCAAAAAGATGGTGGTGGCATGCAGTTGATTATTTTTGCTCATGTAGTAGTAATTATAGTTTCACACAATAGCAGGCATTAAACAGTATCTCGAATCCTCCCACTCCTGGTGCTCTGATCAGCCCACTACTGCACAATGTTGTACCCTCCTTTTCCTGTTTGTTAATATGACTAAAACAAAAGGCCAAAAATCACCAGAGAAGTAAACTTACTGAAAACTGATATGGTAATTTGCATCTTATTTGGCTAATCCGTTATTTCTGTGCGTTCTTTTCTTGACTGGCAATAAACAAAAGCCATATTTGCTGATACACACACTCTTGCATTCTCTCTCTTGATTACTGTCATACACATTCAAAATCTTTTAAATTGAAGCTCCAAAATCATTAGCAATCTCGGTGATCAGTGGTTATGTAATTTCTGTCTGTGTTATTTAATGGACCAGTGGCTATGCTGTACAGCAGATATGAAATGCTGCTCTAGCATGGCAGCAAGCTGCTGTCAGGTCAGTATATTACAGTGCGTTATTATCCCAGGGTTATTCTTCCTCATTTTCAGGGGAACTAAGCCAAAATCGTTAATTCATGAGTGAGTCCACACTTACACGAGGAGGAAACCAATAAATGAAGAGTTACTTCTTCTACAAAGACTTTTTTTATCATCTTTTGGCCCACTGTTTTTGTATTTTTTGTCCCCCAATAAAAATACCACCTTCTAAGCTTAGAGATAAGAGAAGCAACCTATAGGCTTCTCATACAATAGAAAAGGTTGACTCATACAGTAGATAAACGTGACACTGGGTTATTGCTGTTGTGGGCAGACTTAATACATTTTGGTGCCATCCACTATACTGGTTTCCCTTTTACAAGGATGCATATGGAGCCAGGAGCACGACTGCAAATGTATATAAAAATATGGAATATCTAAAGGCTACTAAAATACTAGATAAAAACTCACCAAAGTTAATACAGTTTATCTTAAGGGTGAAACGTGAATGTCTGTGCCACATTTCATAGCAATCCATCCATTTCATAGAAATCTCATTTAAAACTACAAATGCCAACCTTCTAGCGATTCTAGAGAAAGATCACCAAAAGTATTAGGATTTATTCTCTGGGCACCATGAATGTCCTCAATTACATATACAATACAATTCCATTGCTATCCATTTAATAGTTTTTAAAGTCTGGACCAATGTGGTGGACCGACTGACCAATATTGCCATAGACCCACGTTGCTAAAAAAAATTGTGACTGGTCACAAACTCCAGTATGACACTCTGGACTTCCCACATTGGTACTGAACATTGCCACTGGACGTAAATTGTGTATCCATTAAACAATGTGTCTCTGGTTGTAGAGCACATGTGACCGTAGCCGCAGTTGGATGAGTTAATGGTTATTTTGTTTTCGATCTTTTTGTCTTTATTTGGAAACTCAACTGCAAGCATCGTTGGAGATTAATGGAGCTTTGCTGCTGGTATTGATCATATCAGGGTGTGAGGAAACTCCACCATGTTGCGAGGTCTTTATATCAATAGTGTTTGTTGAAGAAAAGATACAAACCAGGAAAGCCTATGTTCTGAGATGAAAGGTCAGAAGGTCTCTTCCATCTTCAAGAAGGCCTATTGGAAAAGAAGGTCATGGCTGACAATGGCTTTAATCTTTGCAGTGCATTAGACACACCATCCTCTCCACATACCATTATGAGGAAGACGAGACATTTTATGCAGTCAGCTGAGTTGGTTTCCTGTTGGTAATTATAGGGTGCCACAGGTCCCCTACCCCTGGCTCATTACTCAGCCTTGCATCAGCTCCAGTAGAGACAGCTAGACTGTGACAGGTAAAATAGAGCCCACCGGCCATCAGCGAGAGGTGACTTATTAAAAATAATGACTGGGAGTGTGTGATGTGATTGATGAGTCAGGGGTGACAACTGGTAGTTCGTAGCTATATGTGGACGCCTTCTGCACACTGACATGACTGACGTGCCGGTAGAGATGGAGAGCTAGAGAGAGAATATGTCATTTTAATATTTAAAATGTCCTGCACCTGCAGAAGGAGAAGGATAGCAATACAATTATTATTCAGGGAGTACAAGATGTTCAACCCAAAGTAACTTCTCTTTTATTTGATGTCTTTCTGAGGCAACCGGAGGACCTTGAGGAGTACACACTATAATAAGGAGAGGAATATAGTGGCACTGAGTACTAGGTTTTAATGTAACGTTTCTGTTTGAGACATACTGCCTTGGAAACGTTTTGAGCAAAACTTTATTGTCTGCTGTAGAATATTGAAAAGACAGAAGGTTGACACCTTAGGGAATATTTTTAAACTAGAGGTAATGTTGGGGTTTATAGACATTTAAGACATTTTGGGAAATATGCTCATTTGCTTTCTTTTGCTTCTTAATCCGAATATAAACAGTAAGAGTCATACGTTAGAACTATTTCTTGGTGAACCACAGCCCAAATGACTTCACAGCATCCAGAAGTCTTGTCATCATGGTGAGGTTGCCAGGTTCGGTACCATTGTGCCACAGAGTACAACAGAGCAAGTGTGTACTTAACCTTGTATCTGGCCACCTGCACTATAGCTGGACACTCTGCACAGTACAAAGTACTGAAGAAAGAATGAATTTCCACATCTACCTTCCTCTGAAACCACAAATTGTTGTTTTTGCATCTCTGTGAATGTATAAGGTGGATTAAACAAGATACATCACGTACACAAGCTACTGTAGGGAATTTGAAAAACGAGAGGCATACCTTCTACCTAAGGTGCCCAGTAACCTGAGGGCTTAGCCATGCGTGTTGCAATTTTGATGTGAGGATGTTCCTGTTTTCCCTTATGAGTGACTTCTGCTTCCTTTGCCTTGGGGGACAGGTTTGACTCACCAGTAGCTCTAGGACTGGACTCTGTGTCACTCCTTGTCATGTGATGACCTCCTTCGAACCCAAAGGTGGTTGTAGCTTTGACTTGCTCTTCTCTTGATATAGACAGTTCAGGTTTCAATTAATGGCAAAAAGGGTGGTTGGCATGGTTTCAAGTAGTTGCAGAGTCAAACAAACAATTTACTACTTTGGGATTATTTTCCAATGTGGTACAACAATAGTTACGTATTGTAACTCCAGATTCTATGAGTATAGGCATAGCCCTCTAAGAGCTGTTTCTATTGGGTTTATCCCTCGCTTATCACTGCGGGGTGGGAGATCGCACAGTCCAGCTGCGACAGTGCGTCCCTGTGCCATATTGCAGCTGTCATGATGTCCCCGCCAGATATTGTACAAGAGTCGGTAACCAGGGTGCGCTTGTGTGTTATAGTGCCACTAGAATGGCTCTCTTTCTGAATGTGAACCAGGAGACGAGGAGCCAGGGGGGAAGGGGGAAAAACGAGACCAGTCTCGCGCCTTCAAAGAGAACCACAGTGCGCACTGTGCATTCTCTCGTGATGCGAACAGATCCACTTTCGCCCTTCCAACCTGTTCCACAGCATCTGAACAAGAGTGGGATTTAGTTTCCGTTCGTTGTGAGAGGGACCCCTGCGTGAGAGGGACCCCCGCGTCAGGTCTGCTGCGCGGTTTTAGTAAATCCGGAGTGTACACCATTCTCATTAAGATCAGGTGTCTGTGTGACCCATAGACTGTTAATATTAATGGACAGAGCACGTGTGACGTCACCCATTGGTTTGTGGAGATCTGCTATCTGTTGTCGAATTTGTCATTACGGGCACAGCCATCCTGGTTGCGGATGTGACAATTTTAGACGAGGGGGAAGAGTGAGGGAGGAGCCACGTTACGTTACACACTTTCACTGGCAATCGCATCAAAAGCCACTATATAGTCCATAGTCCATTAATATTAACAGTCTATGGTGTGACCACAGCATCAGGCTCCTGGCTATTTCTAATAGCTGGGCTGTGTGTACCCGCCGCTGTCATGTTGTCTGTTAATATACAGTAGACACTTCTACCTGACAGACTCAGAGAAAAGTGTTTCAGGTCGATGGAACCAATCTCCAGGTGCACACACCCGAGACGCATGTACGGCAGTCAACATGTGGAACGGTTGCTCCAGGATGCACAGGTTGAACAAAGAGAGGTCCAGCTCCGCCAGCTCTGACGTCAGAGCCGTAATCTGAACTTGAGATAGCATGATAGTTTTTACCACACCGGTAAGAACCGGGGAGGGCTGGCAAATTGAAGTGTATATCCATTTGTGATTAGCTTCAACATCCATGTGTTCATCATGGGTAACATGCTTTTCCACACAGCACAGCGTTTCGAGAGCGGGAATGCGCATGTTTGTGTGTTGCCTGTTTACATAGCAGTGAGTATCGTGCCCTCCCCGCTGCTGTGTGAAGCAATTTGTTTGTTTCTCACAAGCCATGGTAGGCAGAGTCGAAAGTGCGGCTGCTGCCCGATATATGCTGGGGATGCACGGTGGGGTCAGCAACCGAAATGTGTATTCGGATCAGAGTACTGAAAACAAGGCCGGCTAAGCAGGGGGACTGAGGACTCTCACCAATCCGCGTAATAAACTGAGTAGGCTATCAACACGCACTTTGAGTGGGTGTCTGCTCCTGTTCATTCTGACACAGTGTGACAGGGCTTCGCCTGCATTACTGCATGTGAGCGTGGCGGCGAGCATGTCTGTGTGTGTGAGGGGAACCTGTGTCTCAGTGGCTGCAAGATGCTCAGAAGGGACAAAAGCGGACTGACTGAGAGTCCTTCGTTTTGTGTGCATCCTTGTCCCAGAAATGCTTGTTACTAACCTAGCTCTGGGGAGTTCACTCCCCGGAGTCCTTATGTATCACTTTTCGCCCAGAATATTGCCTTGGATTAGGGTGGCACCAAGATCTGGGTCTTGGGTGCAGCTGTCGCTGTGGACCTGCTACACCCTGCTACGCTCTGCGATTCCCTGCAATGTCCGGCTGCGTCCTGCTGCGTCCTGCCGCGTCCACTGCGTCCACCCATGCTCTGCTGTGCCACATCCCATAACGTCCTGCTGTGCCCTGCTATGACATGAACTACTATGATTACCATTGCAGTCACTGTTCCATTATCTTTATTATGACTATTATTGTCACTGTTCATCACACCCCCAACCGGCACCGTCCGACACCGCCTACCAAGAGTCTGGGTCTGCCGAGGTTTCTTCTAAAAGGGAGTTTTTCCTCGCCACTGTCGCAATAGCCACTGCTAATGCTTGCTCTTGAGGGAATTACTGGAATTGTTGGGGTAAATTATAGAGTGTGGTCTAGACCTACTCTATCTGTAAAGTGTCTCGAGATAACTCTTGCTATGATTTGATACTATAAATAAAATTTAATTGAATTGAAACTGCTCTTAAGGAGAAACTGTGTGGCCGTTATGTTTCCAACTCTAAGCAAGAGTGAGACATGCCACGGACGCCGCTGTTTGCGAGTCGGCTCAGGAGCTGATTGGACTAGGTGGGTGCCCGCCTAGCAGGGCCTTATGGCCGCGTCTGTAGATGTTTGGCGGGGGATACCGCCGCAGGCGGAGGAGGGCTGAGGCGCCGCTCTCCAGGAGGTGTGTTTCCGCCTCCCCTCCACTACCTATAGCCACCAGGGACAATGGGACCGTCAAAGAGCACACGTCTGCTATTGGCTGGGAGTTGTGACCTGTGCAGGCAAAAAGTGTCCTTTGGAAGCAGGATGGAGGCCAGGCTGTGCCTCAGTGGCAGGACCGCTGGGAACTCCGTTTCCGTATCACTTTGGACCCTGGTGAACGGTGCATAGCGGGACACTGGTGACCTCCGTCTCCCAGGTTCAGAGAATGCTACTCAGCATTCTCACAGGTCGAGAACATAAACCTTAGCGGTGGGCAGGGAGCCCGTCAGATGTGTCTTCTGTGACGGAGACAGCCGCAGTGGCGGGACTCCGTAATCCTCTTCTGTTTCGAGCTCCAGTTCTCCCAATGGGGAGGAGGGAGAGCCGGTGCTGGCTGGGATCCAAGTCAGCAGACTCTTGCCTGCCAAAGAGATCCCCTTCCAGGATGTCTGGGTGTCGCCGCTGGTGGTATCCTTACCTTACCTGACTGTCCGCCCAGCTGCCATCACCTGCCACTTCAGTTCTTCCTTCGGGAAGCAGGCGCAGAACTGCTGGCAGCCGGCAGGGTGCCAGCCCGGCGAAAGGGGCTGAGACACACCATGCAGCTCCGGTGGAGATCTGGCGGCAGGATGTAGCCGGTCTGTCAATCGGTACACAGGCGGACACCGCTCTTTTTCGAAGTCTTCAAACTGCTTGTCGCTGAAGAAAAATAGTCTCGCAGCTGTAATATACAGTAACTGCGGACGTAAGAGATGCCCGTGCAGGGCAGAAGGGCGTGAAAGAAATCTTCACGACTGCGCATGCGCAAGGGTTAAACCCAATAGCGACAGCTCTTAGAGGGCAAAGCCTATACGAAATAGAACTCAGTATTTTAACTCCACTGCTCTCTTGTCATCTCCCTGCTGTGTTTTATCAGTGGCTAATAACAAGGAATGCACCGATCTAATATCCAGATCAGTATTCGGCGCTGATGTTTATGTAAAGTGGATTGGGTATTGATGAACTCTACACTGATTTGAAATAGGGCACTGGTACTTGGTGTCTGGCAGGTGTGCTGAGTTGATTGGTATTTGGAGAGAATTTGGAGTGTATCCCTATTAATAACAAGTCAGACCTGTCCCCCTGTGTGACCGTAGAACTGACCCTCCAGTCATTTCCATAACACTGAAAGACATATCATAGCAATAAGTTGTTGTAGAGGTGTTTGTAGACATATTTTCACTCAGACAGCCAGGCTTGATGTTTTGTGATGAGTTTGATGATGCTGGTGAATCAGACAGAAAATCAGACCGGAAGGCATTGCCGAACAGAACAAGCACCCATCCAGAAACAGCATGGTAATCAAGCAGGTCCTCCCAGCAAAGTTGAAAGCATCTTTGTCTTGTTATAACCCTCAGTGTAAACTCCATTAAGCTTTAAGACACAATCCACGTTGTAGACAATAACCCTGGTCAGAGTTCAGATACAGGAATTTAGTTCACTTTTTTACTGAGTGGTGTTTGTCTTTTGATTTTCCATTAGTTTTACTGTTTCCCTCCACTCAAGTTTATCTCTCTTGCTCTCTTTGTACTTATTCATGCATATCTTTCAACCTCCCTTTTGCCTCCTCTGCGAGCACATAAATATCCCGCTGGCAGCAGTGGCTGCAATCCTTTGTGTCCTATCGCAGCCCTGCCTCACTTATGTGCTGTCCTGTAAAATAAAATATTATTGACTGCCATGGTTAACGCATATTAGGATGCAATGATAAATACGTTCCACAAAACTCTCAACACATCACATAAATGGCGGAATTTGTTTAATGTGACATGAAATATGTTTGGGATGTGAGGGTGTATAAGTTGCACGAGAAGCTAGATTGGCACGCAGTTAGTTGAGTGGCGTGCAAAAAGCCGTAACGATGAGTGAGGCAGTTGGATGTGTGTCTCTGTGTGTGCTTAAACCTCTACTTTCCTGTACTCCATGCCAACCCTGTCGCTAACGCAGCAGCCCTCTGCATTATTTATCCCCACAGCAGTGCAACCACTTCTCGGCAGCGGAGAAAGTGCACACCTTGCAACTCAAAGACCTTTTTCATAAACTTTACTCCTCTCTTCTTCTCTTAGTAAGCCATGAGCATAACTGGCCTCTCTCTTCCCTTTCTCTGCTAACCCTCAGGCTCCCTTTCTGCTTTTGTTTTTTTTATCATAAAATGCCTGCAAAATTCTCCCATAATGGATATTGATTCGTCAAACAATAACAACAGATCACAATAGACAGCTCACGCGAAAGCGGTGTAACCTTGAAACTTGGAGGCGCTTCATGAGAACTGATGAAACTGGCTGACTGTTTAACGGTTTAACATTTCCATTTACTTTTCAGTGCTTTTCACTTTATGTCCCGCCTGCCAGCAAAGCAAATGGGATGAGGTATCATCTTATTACCTGCTTATTCTGAAGTGGAAAATACAAGAGGGATGTGATCAAGCAGAAAATGAATTTGGATGTCAGTGCCTCTTCCTGTAGCTTTGTGGAAAGGAATTGAAACAACTGACAGAAAGTAATAGCAAAGTCAGCATGCAGTACCTCCTCAGGAAGCTACGTCTAATCTCAAACAGGCGGTAATATTACAAATGCAAAGTACTCATCATCTGGTCCATCCCTTTATCGATTTTTTACAGAAATTGGCATGGCATCACCGAATCAGCTCAAATAATTAATCAGCTCAAATAATGAAAACGATGTTTGAACAGCAGCCAACATGGCACACATGGCAGAGCTCCTTTTTGTGGTAGATGAGGCTTTGCTGTGTCAGTAACATTAAATGTAGGATTTATAAATATGGTGATCCTCTTCAGGGTACTTTGATGGCTTGGACAGTACATGGAAAGAAGAAGATAAAGAAGGGGGCAGTGGGAGTGGGAGCATAAAATAAAAATTAAAACAAGCATCCCATCTCTGGAGCAATAAGTTGCCAGTTTTTTTGGCATCATGTCAGCAAGCCATTTGCAAAGCAGTGATAAGAAATAGGATTGTATGCAAGAAAGCAAGATGAATTCAGAATATAGGGGTCTGTGAGAGTCCAACATGAAGAGCTTAGTAGCTACTTCAGACAAGGTCAGTTATATAGAGATACAGCAATTTGAACTATTGCACTTCATGAGTATAGTGTTTGCAAACATATATTTCCAATTCTTTGCATTACCCAGGAGCATGTTTGTGGGCGGTTGGTGCAAACATCTGACCTTTCAACATGACAGGAATATACGCTAATGGCCATGTCAATTCTGACTTCTACTCTGTGGGAGGCTCTACATGGTAAACAGGCAAGGTCATGGCATGTTTGCAGCTACGCACTTCCAAACATTCACACTTGCAGCTGTGAATACTAATGAGACGTGTTATGTTGGTCAAAAGGCATTTTAATTGGCAGCATAACTGCGTCTGCCCTCGCTTGCTGCTCAGCTCTCAGACCTCTGGCTTGGATAGGTGGGAAACTAATGTGATATTGGCTGCAACTGAGTTTGACTTCTCTGATATTTTATACAGAAACCTGACTTAATTAAAAGTCAATCCTAACTGGATTTAATTGTTTTGTTATTTTTTTATACAAGGCATGAAACTTTGTTTTTTCTCTTTTGGCCATTTGGTGGCAGCAAAACAAACTGTAACACCTGCATTTATAAATGATCACGTCATAGGTTTGTGCCAATGTGTAAGCAGTTGCCTACTGGCACATCCAGCAGACACGGTGCAACATTAGCATTCATGGAGTTGTATTTCTTGCCACCTGATGAATGCAAGTCCAATTTTCATTCTCCTTTTTAATTTGGTTTTGGTCTTTATCATTTCATCATCTTCTGAGGAAAATATCTGGTTCTTAAAGGTCCCATGGCATGAAAATTTCACTTTATGAGGTTTTTTAACATTAATATGCGTTCCCCCAGCCTGCCTATGGTCCCCCAGTGGCTAGAAATGGCGATAGGTGTACACCAAGCTCTGGGTATCCTGTCTGCCTTTGAGAAAATGAAAGCTCAGATGGGTCGATCTGTAATCTTGCTCCTTATGAGGTCATGGGGTCCCCCCCCTCTCCTCCTCAATAGCTACAGACACAGAAATGGCACATACTAAGGAAAGCTCATTCTGCGACTGGCTCTAGTGGCTGTAATTCTGCACCAAGGCTGAATTTCGGGACTTCAGATACAGTATTAGATGGCTTGGTAAAAGAAAACCAAAACGGTAAAGTTACGAGCTGTGAAACCAAAATAGAGCTAAAAGATGCTAAAACACTCCCCAGCTTAGAGAAGCTGCAGAGTAGGGTGATAATTCTTTGTGGGTTTGCCACTACAAGAGAGACCATTGACATTACACATAGTAATTTCAGCAGTTGTTTACACAAGTAAACCGTATTTGTTTAAAGTCTTGGCCAAGTTTATTAATTGATGACAAATCATAAAATCAATCTTCTAGTGGATGATATCATTTTGTACTTAACAGACCCTGGTAACTCCCTTACTAAACGCTTACGTTGTTATTTCAGGATATAAGGTGAGTTGGGAAAAAGTGAAATTATTCCCTGTAACTAGTTTTGATTACACTGAGTATCAACATGCAATCTCATTTAAGTGCCTTCCAAATGCTATAAAATATCCAGCATTGAATTTTTCTCAATTGGGTTTAAATTGGAGGGGTTAGGAAATGGGGTTTCTTTGCTGTTTTGTGTTCTGTAATTTGTTAACTATTTTTAAAAAGGAAGCAGAGGTTACGCCTTATATTAAAGGAAGTTATATGGACACCAAATGGAAATCTGTATTGGCTCACTGGCATTGATCTAGAGCCAGTAGTGCAGGTTATCATGGCCTTGTTTGTTACAGGCATTGTTTTACTCTATTGACAGAGATGATAACTGGGACAAACTTACTAACACAGACAGTGACAGTCAATATTATCTATTCACCTTTTCACCACTGCAATGTATTTGTAAAATGAGAATTGATACTGTAAGTCTTTTCACCATTATACATTTTTCAGGCAGAGTAGAGTTTCCTGAGCTATTCTGCATTTCTGGACAGGTCTGAGAACTCATTACCTTCTCCCATCTGACAGCTCTACCTGGGTCGACATATCAGGAGGGAAGTGAAAAGAGAAGGGGGTCAGAGACAGAGTCAGCGGGTGAGGATTTGCAAAATAACAGAACTCCACTGTCAAGGTTGTGTTAGTGTCTTTGTCATCTAGTGGCTAAGGAGGAGTCTTTGTGTCTGGCTGAGGTCTAATGGGATGTTGACCTGGCCCTGGTCCTGTCTGTCAAACATCATCAGTCTTGAGAAAAGGAGTGAAAGGGGGAATTTTTTCCTATATAAGAAAGGCAGGGGTGAGAGAGATTTTGACAGTAGACACCTGGGAATCAATGGCTTAGAAAAGAAAAAAGTGTAGGAATATTATGTCCAATCTGTGCTTTTGTCACACACAAAAAGAATAGCAAATGACTGTTGGGTAATTACGCTTAATGCTACAGTCTTAAAGCAGTTAGCCAGCAAGAGTTAAATGGAACACTTTCGATCTATCGAGCTGCATAAATGAAGTTCATCTGAGACATCATGAGAAAATGTTTTCATTAAGGGGCCTATGTGAAGAAGAAGAAGAAAACAGCCACATATTGTACCTACAAACGAGGAGTGATGGTGTCGTGAATATTTATCCGCTGTCCCCCTCACTACGCTCTGGCAGCTCCCAGTGCGCCATTTATTTTGTGCAGTTACATATCTGTCGGGAGCGCCTCTGTTTTGCAGAGGTGAATGAACTTGTAATGTGGTACTTCATATTCTTCCGATCAGCACCGCCTCTGTGGCAGTATGGCATTAGATAGTCGATCAATCATGTCAGTAAACCATCCATGAGAAGGCCAGTGTCAATAAAGGAGGAGGAGCATGAAATGAAAAATCTATCTTAAAATACTCCTGCACTGAAGAAAACAACTATTGGCAGTGCACTTGCCCTTCCATTGTTTTGTCTTTTGCAGCAATATATAACATCCGTGGTAAATAATTTTTGTCTGTTTCAGTCCCTCAGAATTGAAGAAATGTGAGAAAACGCTCCAATTTAACTAATCCTGAACAATCAAGGGAGAACATTTGGTGCAGGTGAAGCAGAGATTAACAATAACCTCCGCTAACAGTAGCCTTCCATACTCTGTATTTCTCTCTCCGTCTACATAAAAGACAAACAGCTGGTTTGAACAAGTCGAACCTTGTCCTAAAATCATGTGGGATGGAAGGGGAAATATTCCCATGTTTACACCAGGTGAGCGTTCGTTGGTTACCAGGGTTGGGTAGTAAGGAAATACAAGTAACTTATGTATTTAAAATACTATATTCCGTTACAGTTATAGTTTAAATTGGTGGTATTCTGAATACACTCACTGTATTTAAAAATACATTACTTAAAGGTACAATATGTAACATTTCTGCATTACAATGTCTAAAAACGACCATACCTATGTTATATATTTTTATGAGTTGTGTTCTTACACTATCCCAAATGTTTCCACCAAATTTCAAACTTTTATTTTCAGACACGGGTCGTTTCCTTTAGTAGCCTGTCAGTGGCGTCATATAACCTTTCACCCTCTAGTTACTCGTAACTTCCGTCAGAACACTGGCACCCAGATGATACGTTCAGGAGTAATTGTAAATCATACAATGTCACAGAAAGAAATACTCGCCACACAGCATAATTTTGTGATTAATTACATGCCAGTTTTTTACACAGTAATACAACAGAAACCTTATTTATTGATACATTTCAATATCAATCCAGCTTAACGTTATGACAATGTGCTGGTTGACAAGTAGCTAACGTTAATGCTAATGCTTGGTGGGTAACATTATGAGGTTACTACATTGTTCAACGCGCTCATAAAGTTATTTTTAGTATGATTGTTTTGACCACGGTTAACAGCACTGGGCTAACCCACGAATAAGTTCACTAGTAACGTTAACATTAGCTGTATAGCTAGACGATTAATCTAATGCTAATTTAGCCAGCTAGCACACCCCGGTCTGTCTGCCTCACTCCCCAGGCGAGACTCAGTCAGGATGACAGCTGAAGACAGCCCCGGGACATAGGCTATAGCTAGCTAGTTACCATTAGCCCCTAGTCAGCTAGCAGCCACTCACTTTCATTACAGCAATCCACACGACCAGCACTTAACTCCAGTTCCTGGTGCTTATGACGCTAACGGCAGTTTAATGAAGCGTTGAGAAACAGATCAGACCCAGCACCCGTGTCACAACAGCGGCCATCCATAATGTTAGCTATGTCTCCGTTAGCGCTATCGGTGTCCGTGCCGAAAATCTCCTCCCTGCCCAATTTCTCCCCCCTTCGCATTTTGATGTAACTAAACGTAACGTGAATAACCTTGAATGGGTAAACTCATCCGTGAACAGATGCATTCTAATCAGCGATGGTGTGTAACACTAAAAACTACAGCTCCCATAATTCCATGCAATTTCCCAACGTCATCAAAAGTCTGTGTTTACCATCCATTGTTTTGGTTGAGAGACCCCTAGCAGCAGAAAGTTACATATTGTATGTAGGGATTATTTTATTACTTCAGCCAAGGAGATTATGTTTTTGGTTCAGTTTGTTTTGGCAGCGCTATTATCAAAAAATTACTAGCTACTGAGTATAGCCAGGGCCAAGGAAGTACCCATTACATTTCAGGGTAAATCAAAATCACGGAGAGGATACAAATAATTTTTCACTTTTGGCATGGCCTTAGCGGAGGTCTGCACTCTCTAAGTGGGTTTTATTTGCTCTAAAATTCAGTTTTTTTTAAAGTGCAACAATTTGTGCATGTGCAGTGCACCTGACACACAACAATGAAAGAAAAGACGCACAGCCAGGACACTGTCAGGAATGTGGTTTTGGCATGGAAATATATGCCATATCGTTGGATATATTGGACATATATATAACTATATCCATTGAATTGCATTTTAATTAATTATTCTTGAATAACAGACCATGGCTGTCATGACATGGCTGGCATTTATATTTCTTTTCTATTTAATGGACTTCTGCTGCATTATTCTTTGCAGGTTTTTGAAAGTCATTCTGGGAAATGGAGGAAAGCCACTGACTGCATCTGGATGCTATGTGGATAATGACATGTAATCACATGCCTTTGCATTCCAGCTTATATTAAGTTCTGCCCGAATTGTGATCTTATCTCGATATGCAAACTAGGCGGGTGGAGCTGGTTGACCTTTTTAAAAACACTGAAGCAATGTGCAAGTCAAGGGGCCCATGATAGACGGAGATGGCCAATGAATTACTTTTCGGTAGCCTTGCCAACTTGGCTAACGTTACTTATACTGTAAGCAGCTTGGATAAACAATGCTGCTGTATGGGCTCTCCTTTTTGTTTCTTTGCAGAAGAGCTCGTCTGCAGCTTTTTGTTGGACAGCTTCAGATAGCAGGATGAGGCTGAGTTAGGGGGCCTGCCAACTTGCTGGCACATTTCTTTTAGATCCAATCCAATCATAGTCCAATTGCAACGCTTTCTGCATACATTACATTTGCATATTTGCATCAACACGTACTTTTCCTCATTCAGATAAATTATTCTGATACCGACTGCATGTTAATACCGGGTCAAAGTCTAAGTTAAGTATAGTAAAGTAAATTACAACACTGCTTCACAACCATTGTAAAAAACATATGTCCTCTACCAGTGAACACTATGAGACAGTGTACAGTCAGGACATACAGTGTGTCATAGACTGGAATCTGTAAGTCATATGAGTACACCGCAACGATGTTTAAATTTTAATTTTGCTTACGGGTCCTGAGGGCATCTGTGCTCTTGGTCTATTAAATTCTTCCCATAAGTCACTTCCTCTCAATCAGACATTGCTGTGATTGAAGTGGATGGTTGTCATGGTGATCACTATTCATGAGTGGAGACCTCACAACTACAGTCATATATACCTGTTTGCTAATACTTCTCAGATAAGCTGCAGGCTGTTATTTTAACTCAATGTATTATTCATAAATGCCTCACAACCATTTGGTGGCTCTTAGTGATGTGCTGGTGGTCCAGAGAGACACTAGTGAATGAAGAAATCATTTACCACATACCATATCTCTAATAGGAGGGTGTCATTGTCTTATTTACACACACACACATGGAGAAGGAGGAGTTTCTGTTGTATTTGCTGAAGCCCTGTTGAAGTAGGGGCTGGTAATGGCAAGGTGCTTTTATGCTTTTAAGCGATTACATGTGAAATTGTCATTTTTTTGAATTGCTGCTTGCTTCTGTGGGCTACAGTTGCTTGGCTTTACTCATAAGAGCTGGGCGCAATTTAAAAAAACTGAAGGCTCCTTCAAAAAGAAAGGTAGATAATGTGAGAATGAAAGAGAGTGCTTCTCTGGCAGACTGCATGGCCAGAGATGTCCTTCACAGATACACACTTCCCAATAACACATGTAGCCTTGTGACCACACTTCAACCCTTTGACTTCAAATTATGCAAATTAGCATCTCTACTTTTCTGAGTCATAACTCATTAAAACACAGAATGCACATACATCATACACATACTACAGCAATGAGTGTAACTTACTCTTACTAGTGATATAAGCACTGTCGGTGAATGTCCATTAATCTGCTTAGAAATTGTAAAAAAATAAAAAATAAAAAAACAGTAGATTTTGCCATAGATTTTCTAAGTCATGAAATGTGGACATTTTACATTAATATTTGTACATCCATGGTTACACTGCATGACAACATGCCACTTTTAGTTTACCCCAAGCCCAATCACCCAAAGCATGATGGATGCTGTTGCCGCAAAAAACTCAAATCATATCGATCCCAAAAGGAAATAAGAAAAACAAAAACAAGAAGGGTGACAAAATCTATTCAAATGTGCTTTTGTGTTTTAAAATTTTTTTTAGTAAACTTGTTGACATCACTAAGGCCTTGCAACCTTGTAACACTTACACTCTCATCCATCTATCTATTTATATACAGACATTTGTGATATTCTATATATTCACATTCAAAATAATGGCCTTTTTAAGTAACCTGAAAAAATATATCAGTATATGGCATGCCTAGCTTAGACTTGCAGTGAAAATTTCATAAGCTTATGAATCCAGGGAGTGCAAATGGAGTGAAAACTGCCAAGCTAAAATGGATAAATACAAAAAGAGGAACCAGATGGATAATGTTTGGCTGTTGGAGTGTTATTTAGATTGAAAGTGTCACATAAAACTCTTTAAACCTCATAATGCGAAAACACATATTGTAGCTTATCATCATGCAAGTGAATTTGATTCTAAATTGCGCTTGGCTAAGGGTAGTAAATTGGCTCCATCAATGTATAATTTAGCAAGTGTATCTTCTGCAATGTTATCTTTGCAGTGTGCCTGTGTATAAGGGTTACAGAGTCATCACATCAGTTCTCTCTCTCTCTCTCTCTCTCTCTCTCGCTCTGCGTTTCCTCTCAGGTGTTCACCAGGTATGGGAAGTGCTACATGTTTAACGCTGCAGAGGAGGGGAAGACGCTCCGCACCACCATGAAGGGAGGGACGGGAAACGGTCTGGAGATCATGTTGGACATCCAGCAGGACGAGTACCTGCCAGTGTGGGGGGACACAGGTAGGCATGACCACCTTGCTCACCTGACCTGCTTACTTGGAACAGATCAGAGTTAAAACATTAACTTCACATTACATGTCATTTAGCTGACGCTTTTTATCCAAAGCAACTTACAATTGCTATATATCAGAGGTCGCACGCCTGTGGAGCAACTAGGGTTTAAGTGTCTTGCTCAGGGACACATTGGTTAAGGTATCACAGTGGGAATCGAACACAGGTCTCCCACACCAAAGTGTCATATCCACTGCACCATCTACACCTCACATGTCCCTACCTTTTTCCTTAACTCAAAAATGAACCAGTCTAAAGGCTCCTCATCTTTGCTCGTCTCTTTTTTGCTTATCTTATGCTGCTTTCAAATGCAACTCATGAAGTCATATTTTCAACATGTGGTTTAAGTCAGGTTAGAAACAAGACCAGGTTAAGCAGCAAAAGTGAATACAACTTCTAGAAAATTTCTGCTCATGAAGTCAAGAATACCACATCTCTTGCTCCCTATCTACTTGAATTATTTCTCTAGATTATGTATCCCTCCACCACTAATTTGTTGTTACATTGAGTGACTTTTACATGTGCACTTAATGTTGGTGGATTGCATCCGGTATGTTGAGTGGACCCAAACAGAGCTGGGAGACTTTAGAGTTATCGACATATGAGTCATTCCTTCCTCTTGTTGAACATTTGCTTACCTCCAGGCTAGCATGTTTGTACTCAAGCCTTCTTTTGTCATTCCCACAAAAACTGTGTTGTTATAAATGAGATTTGAGCTTTTGCTTATCATGTTATGTCACATAATATATATAATAATACAGTGGTCTCTCATTGTTTTGCCTTCAATCTGTCTTTTCCTCTATTTTTACTATTTTGTCATGCAATGGGAAAGAAAAACAAATTACAGATTATAGACCTCATAGTCCTAAAAGTGAATAAAGTATCTTAATCTCCCCAGTTGTGTCCCACACTGAGCCTTTGGGCCATCATTATTTATTATAGCCATAATTAACACTGAGATTATTCAATGTCCCCCAGATGAAATCACTCCACGGAAAGATATGAACACAGATACTCCTATTAAATTCTAAATCAAACCGAAAATGAACTTGTCCACCCGGGTATCCTGTTTCCATTCTTGACAATCGGAGCTGGAGCTGAAAAATAGTGCAGTAGCAGTGTCTACTGCAGAGTCATTTGCCTCGCATTTGTTGATAATCTTTATTACAAAGTAGTGCAGCTTTACATTAACCCCCATACTGATTTATGTGAATTAGAGCTCTTGTTAGTGGCTGAGATTGAGTGATTTAGGGATGCTTGCTGCCTTAGTAATTCCACAGTGAAGCTCATTGAATGGCCGGCTCACGTCTTAACCAGTGGAAGGGCAGGCGAGGGAGTTCCCAGTGCAGCTAGCCAAGCTACGAGCAGCCCAGCAGATGGACCGTATTTACTCTAGGCTCAACTTTAAGAAGATCCATCATCAAAAAGTCAGCATCCTGTCAATCCTCCTCATGTTCTTCTATGGACTGCAAGTCCCTCAGCCCCCTGTCCTGAACTCTTCTTGGTTTTATTTCTGTTTGAACAGACTGTACTCCGACCACCACCCTGACAGCATACAGAGCTCCCTCTACCAGCAGGCTGCAGTTTCCAGTGCCCTTGTTTATCCCTGTGTGGTTTAATTAGCCCAGATGAGCTGAGTCAGCCTCAGCAGGGAGCGCAGTGTCTCCTCAACTGAACTAGGTCCCTAAGCTGTGCAGACATAATGGGCACACACTACATTGGGACTCCTCCCCTATCACCTTCCACAAATGATCCTTTTTCAATCCAATCCCCACACCTTCTCCCCTCCTGTGGCTTTTCTTATTGTCCATCATCCAGAGGCCAGCAGTCGGTCACTTGGGTTCTATTACCACACTGCTCTGTCCAGGGAGCTACAGGGCAGCCATCATACTCCTTGTCACTTCATCATGATGGACAAACATGAAAAAAAAAGATGTCTCATGTGGTGAAGACTGATATAAGTTTAAGTGGTGGGAGAAAACAGATGGCCTGTTGCCTGGATACCTAGTTTTCTCCTCACTGTGTTGCTGACTGAACCACTCAGTGATAAGAATAATAAATGGATTGGATGTGTCTGTCTGCTATTTCCATCCATATACTGTGGCTGTCTAGAAAGAAGGCGTTCTCAAGTAGACCTTAAATAATTACACAAATCAATCTGAGTGATTAGGACTCTAAATCAGACTATTGTTTGCCCACAAGTTGTATTTCAGTTTTTAGCTTCGGCTTTATTGTTATATGGATACCTGCTGCTTCTCTGCGAAAACATGTCAACAAGCTTCTTGTTTTTATGATCGCTAATTTCAGAAACACCTAGAATTGTAACTTCAAATGAATTAGATATACTTCCCACCACATGCACACTCTACTAGGAACTAAATACATTTTTGCATCTATGAACTTGAGCACACAGACGTTCAAATCTTTTTTTTTGGGGGGGGGGAGTTTGAATAATATGTTCAACTCCTGCTACACATGAACCTTTTTTTTTTAAAGAAATCTAAAGTTGCAGCAGTGGAGATTTCTCAAGCAGTCTTGATCAAAGAGGTCTGTTTACACACTCAGCACCCACCACATGTTTTCCTTATGCAGCGGAATTACAAAATGTTTGCACTGTAGAGAATAGCTCTTCAAACACATCACAGCCCTGAAACTGTGATGACATTCAACTTCCATTTCTTCTTATGTCAAAGACTAACATCTTTTTTTTTAAATCATACACATCACAGTTTATTTTAGATCAAATCGGTACTCATGTACAGAAAATCTGACATTTCAGAGTTTCTAAGCAACCAGGGCACCCACTATGTCTATTTTTATAGCATTGATGAAGTGATGGAGGATGTGAGAGATATGCAAAGAATTGTTGATTTATTGAATTCTGTTTAATCTTCTGTCTTAGATGAGAAATTAGAAAGAGGCATGCTACATCAAATTCTATAATGTCTCCCCTTTGCTCAGTTTGCTTTGTATTTTATAACCAATCTGTCAGTCTCCCTCTTTTTCCTGTTTTCTGTCAATGTGCCATCCATAATCTTAGCTCTTGGCTCCCATTTGGTGTGGCAAACAGGCAAGTAAGGCCCGACAAGCATTTGAGTGCAGTGCTAAAATCTTGCTGTGCCTCCGCACTCTTTGTGTCTGCAGTTATTAAATCAAAGCGTTGGTGAAAAGCACTCTGAGAAGCGTCTTTGGTCAGTGTGATGTTTGTGTCTGTGCAGTCTCCTGTGTGTGTGTGTGTGTGTGTGTGTGTGTGTTTTGCTTCTTGGAAACTTCAAGCTGTCCTTCTTTTAGTGCACCAGACAGTAGCCCTGTTTCCATCCACACATGAATGAAAAATGCCTTATGGAAACAGTCAAATTTGATAAAATTACATATCAACTTAACGTTTGTATGTTCGATCTCATCGGATTTCGGCTTATGTGATAAACACTGATGGAAACGTTATTTGCCGAATAAATAATGAATTGTGATTACGTTTTAGGTAATTTTATGGTTGCTACCCGCCATAAAACAAAGAAGAAGAAGAAGTTTTAGTTTATTTCATCCACGTATTTCTGCTTTCTTTGCAGACATAGCAGGTGTCAACAAAGACAGATATAAGTGGACGAACGAGGAGACAAGACTTTTTAAATTGAAATAACGAGCAAAATATACAGGGTGGATATTTCATATTATATTCAATGGGTAACAATTAACTGTAGAACTAACCCAAATAGTAGACTCAGGAAACTGCAGGACTTTTTTATAAAACAAGTGATTTTGATTCATTCTGAGCAGGTTATTTCCTGTAAATATCAGAATTCAAGATTCAAAAATCTTTATTCTCTATTACATAATGATAGAAAGTTGTCTTCGGTTAGGGGGTCACAGACAACATAAAAAATATAAACCCATCAAAGGCAAGATACAATATTGCATCAGAGAGGAGTTTTTAGGAACTTTTGATATAATGATCTGTCGGTATTATGCATTTTTTGAATTTCTAACAATCATACAACAGACTTCTTTTTTTGGTAATGTATTAGCTCTAATTCTATTAGCTCTTTTTACTTATTGTCAGACAAAAAAAGACATTTGAAGTCCTAGTGGGAATTTCACCCATGGCTTTATTTCTTTTAAATATCCAGTGTCTCATGTGTCCTGATCAAAACAGACCCCAAAAAACCTACTGACATGCATAAATTAATTTTCAAAGAAGGAAGTCCTATCCATAATAGATCTGAGAACAGTCAGAAATGGACTCAAGGATTTTTAGACCAAATCCGAAATGTGGTTGACCCAAACAGACAGACACAGCATGATACGACATGAAATAATGAGCAGCCATGGTGGAAACTAGTAGCAGTGCATGTCTTAAAGGGTCAGTGTGCACCAAATGAAGTGCTTGTTGGATTGTAGAACAGTGCCTGAAACCTCCTGATGTGGGTGCTGTGTCCTACTTTTTCTGTAACAATCCAACAAACATTTGAACTTCTCTCTCAAGCTTTCTTTAATATCCCTACATGTAAATCATTATTGTGTCTCTCTCCCCCTCTCGATAAGCCAGCTTTCCACCCCGCCTTTGATTGTGGCCGTGCAGAACGGCTATTGAAGATGAAGAAGATTTGCAATGCACATTAATGAACATTTCTGTAAATGCGCCAGTGTTAGCCAGTCAGCTAATTTTCAACTGTAGTCCTAGTTGCATGCATGTCTTTTATGGTGAGCACCCGGAGGAAACCCACGCAAGCACGGGGAGAACATGTAAAGTCCACACAGAAAGGCCCGGGACGACCTGGGTTCGAACCGAGAACCTTCTTGCTGTGAGGCAGAAGTGCTAACCACTGAGCCACCGTGCTGCCACAGTTTTGCCTTCCAATGTGGGCGGAAGACAAATTGTACAAACTAGTTTAAATCACTCGTTAAAAATCACCATGGAATCTCCTGTGACCTGTGCTGTACCTCAGTTGTTTGGTCTTTTGATGCCTATTCTTTTTCCTGTGTTATGTCATGTTGTTCAGAGTATAAATAACATGACCATGACATTTTCAGAAAATTGTTTAAAGGTTTATTTTCACATCATCGTTGTGGATGTCTCATCTTGAATGTCCCCTGAATTGATGGAAGCAAAAAGTTTTTTTAAATTCATCAAATATTGACACTGAGAAAATGCTCATGTTAAGTCTGTTCTCAGTATTTCATTGTATTACATCAAGTCCAATATATATACTATATCCATCCAATATATTATCATGGATGTTTGTGTTACAGTAGGCACTTAGTTTGACAAATGTTCAACACACAACAACTGAATAATATATATCTTAAAAGATATTTTTGTGTTACAATCACCATATTAGTGATGCTAATTGTTTACCAAGAGCAACAAAGCCATGCTTAGCAACAATGTAACTACAGAAAATGGCATCTTATTAGATGTCTGCCTATACACGAACATGTTTAGTTAAATAACAAAGTTGTTATTTGTTTTTATTATTATCAACACATAACTTGAAAAGATAATTAGACCTACAATTAATATATGTTCCTAAGCATATGCAGTCACAGCCTGATAGCTTATTCCACTTTGCTATAGAACTCGATTGTTGTACAAATACCATTAAAACACACTAAAGAGTCACACTGGATGACATATTTCTTTATCACAATGAACAGCCAGTCTATTTAGTGCCTATATTTTCATGTTGCGCAGATGTCACTGTGCAGGCCGCTCAGGGATGCAATTGTTTATACTGTTTACTGTCCGTTGTAATGAAGGCATTTGTCACCCAGTGCAACAGTATGGCTCTTTTATGTGTTTCTGATTGTTTTTGGACAATAGTGGCTAATTATGTAAAATGCTATCGCTGCTAATGGAGCATTAGTCCAACAACTACATGCCACATTAACAATAACTAAAATATGGGAAAACTCTACTCAAATGATCAGATGAAGTCATACAATGACAAATGAGACAGTTTTGGTTGCGACCCTTGGTTGTAATTAAGAAAATATTTAATGATGTTTCATACAAATATATTCTGGACCAGAGATACTCAATTTGCTTTGCCCGGGGGCCACTTGTGCAAAATGACAGGAGGCCAGTGAATTAAAGAATAATATGTATCAGATAAAATTAATAAACATTAAAAAGCCCATAACTCATCTTTCTTTATTTTCAGGTCAGGTGTACGGAGGGGCGTTTCTAGGAATTAAGGACATTCGGGGCTTAGCCTGGAGCTCTGTCAGGGGGTCTGGGGGATCCTCCCCTGGCACTTTGACTTGATGAACAAGCTCTATTTTGATGGCGTTTTTTATGCACTCTGGCAAGCTATTTGCATTCAATTCCATAAATTCCATAAATAAATGGCCAGTTTAATCATTAAATCTGATTAAAACCAATTTTGTCTAGTTTATGTTTGTTTGAACTACTTGACGGGTTTAGTCTGCATTTCTAAAGTAGGACCAAATTGTCATGTTTAAGCTACATTCAGATTAGATCAGGTGGTCTGGAAAAAACACCAGTCTTCCTATTCATTTGAATGTGGTAGTGGGTTTAGGCTGTGGCGGTGGGGACCTCAGGGGGATACTGAACGAGCGATCTGGCCTGTCCGTTTTAAGGCGGTGTGAGAGTCCCGTATTGTAAACATCCCTGCCGTGTATCGCTGCAAAAAAGAAGTGTAAAAAACAAAACACCCAACACCAAACTGCTCAGGAGTTTCTGTAACAGCGGATGTTTCCTGAAACAAGCTCCAGCACAAAGTACAGTCCCTCTGTCTCTTCTTTTACTCCGTCAAATGAAGCTGCCTTAAAGTGTGGTAGGAATTGTCAAGATCATAAAAACACTCTGACGAAAATAGGACGTCACACAAATGGTCCATTTAGGTGACACTCCCACACCGCTGCACAACCCTACAGAAAATCCCAGAGCGCCTGAGGCTATGTAAATGCAGCCTTCTACTGGTTTATGGCTTGAATTTAGCTCGAAAACTGGTAATGAAACCAGAAGAGTGGTGGCTGTTACATATGTTTATTGTTATATGTTCAGTACTCACATATGGGCGAATTGTTCAGGCGTCCACATACTTTTGCCCATATACAGTATTCTGCCTTGGAAAAATGTTGTGCTGCATTTGCCTTTTCCTTTGCGTACATTAAATGATGCCAATTCAATTAAACTGTGTCCTAAATACACATGGATCTAATAGCTTGTTTTTGTAATTCAAGTTTTTATTGTTTTTCCATGTGAAAAACACACCACATTTAACAACATGTAACAGCCCTTAAAAAACACTATACAGCAATCTGGGCAACAAAAATTCACAATTAAAACACACCTAAATAATCAATAAAATAGGAAGAAAAAAGCAAAAAATAACAATAATATGGGGGTGTTGGCTGAGATCGAATTGGGCTTGATAATAATATTAATTATGGGGCACTAGTCAGTTCAAATTGAATAAAATGCAGGAAATGAGACCAGACCTGGTAGAATTTACCCCTACGATCATTCAGTCTTGCAATAAGATCTTCAAATGAGGCTGTGTCCGTCATTAACTTCAGCCAGTCTATAAAACTAGGCCTTACTTGGCTTTTCCGGTGTCTAAGAATGATTCGTACTGCAGTGATAAACCCAGCTAGTGTCAGAGCGGACTGCGCTTTAGAAATCTCTGACGGCAAAAGGGACCTAGATCTAATAGCTTCTTAATGGTACAGCGAACACATAAAGGACAAGTCTCACCACTGGACAGAGTAGAATGAGACATAAAGGACAAAACACTTGTCAGCCACATACAAGTAATTCAATTCAGTTCAATTTTATTGATAGTATCAAATCATAACAAGAGTTATCTCAAGACAATTTACCAACCACATTCTAATAATACACTATAATTTACAAAGACCCAACAATTCCAGTAATTGTTGGTAAAAGACCTTCTTTACACGGGACATGATACTCTATTTATACTATACTACACTCCCCGCTCACATATGAACACAGTCAGCAGTCTGTCATCAGCCTGTGCATTTAATGCACTTGCTTCTCTATTCTGATGCACACACACACACACACACACACACACACACACACACACACACACACACACACACACACACACACACAAACAAAAAAACAGACTGATTATCTCTCTTAAACACCCAATGTTTCTTTCATACTCTTTTACACACACACACACACACACACACACACACACACACACACACACACACACACACACACACACACACACACACACACACACACACACACACACACACACATTTTTGATCCCTTCATCTATTCTTTAATGTGAATGTATCCAAGCTGTCACCTTATCAGTCACTGCAGATGCTTGATTGATGGGTGTATTATAGTAGGGTGATACTGCTATGTGTTTGTGTGGATTTGTGAGGCTGGCCATGCTGAAAGGCTCAGATGTCTGTTGGTTGCAGAGCACCTTGAGGTGTCTGGCTGATCGTCTGGCAGGAGAAAGCCTTGATTGAATGTCCGGGAGAAAGTGAAGACATGGAGAGAGAACATTATCGATTTCTGCAAAGGCCGCTCTCTCTTTTCCCATAAATATTATGGCTCTCTTCATCCTTGCCCATGAATGTGTGTGTGTGTGTGTGTGTGTGTGTGTGTGTGTGTGTGTGTGTGTGTTAAGTCGTGCATACGAGTGCTCTGAATAGCAGGATAAAGGTCCTTTCATCTATTGAGTCAGCACGGAGCCTTCTGCTCTTACCTGTGTTTGATGTCAAGACAAATGGGACCGCATGTCTTTGAGAGTTTGTGTTGTAATAAAGAATCCTAAAACCTCATGACTTTAAGTCAAAAGAGCCAAATTTGCTAGATGTTTCGAACAGGAAATTTGTTTTCTCTGAAGAAGCATCTGTTTGTCTTTTTTCTAGCTACTCTGTTCCCTGAGCATTTTACCTGAACCAGTCAAAAAGCCAAACACATTTAAGTTGTTTTTTTCAATCAAATCATCTAACTAGGTCTTTCCATCTGTCTTCCTTTCCAGAGGATACAGCCTTCGAGGCAGGTGTGCGGGTACAGATCCACAGCCAGGCGGAGCCCCCATTTGTTCACGAGCTGGGCTTCGGCGTGGCTCCCGGCTTTCAGACTTTTGTAGCCACACAGGAGCAGAGGGTAGGTGTCCCTGACTTCCACTTCTACACAGTTAATAGCTTTTTTTTATCATTTCTCCTCCTCCTGTTTTTCACTTCTAATCCACATGTTCAGCTTATCGCTCAGAGTTAAAATAACAAAATAAAACTAAATCAACTTTGATAAATGACTTGCCATAACAGGCACGATGGGTTTGTGTGAATGCATGTGTGTGAGTGGCTGCAAGTGTGTCTCAGTACCCTCTGCACCATGAATTGGCCTCTGTGATCTCTTGGGGATTGTTGACTGACAAATGATAACTTCCCCCACTGTCAGTGTCTTACTCAATCATTCTGAAGCTTTGTCCCATCACACAAGGCCGATATTAAAAGCCGCAGGTCTCACAGATACACACAGCCGAAGGTATTTAATGCAAATAGCCTTTTCACTGTCACCAGAAGCTCCTACTTCACAAGGTTGTTTTCCCCGTTTTCTCTTTTTCATCCTGTTGGCTCGAGATGAACAAGTTTTAGTGAAAGTGTTTCTACACTGCCAAGCTGAATGTCTCTATATCGTGAGTCCTCTCAGCCGTGTCAGTTAGGAATCCATTTTTACCAGTTATTATCTTTTCTGTCTCTGTCTCGGTTATTATTTCTGTCTCTCGTTTTCATCTCCATTTTTTTTTTCTCTTTTTCTGCTTTCAAGTTAAGCTTTTGGAAATGTATTGTCTGGCTCAACAGTGGGAGCTGACTAGATTGAGCTTCTCTTAGCAGACATATTGCTGTCAAGATAAATTAATTTTATTGTCATTCTTAAATGATATCCCTTTCCAGTATATCAATGCATTTTCTGTTCCTTTGGCAACCACCGGCTGTCAGTGAGTGTTTTCATGCACTTACACCTGCAATAGCGGTTTCTTTTGCCACTTGTGGGCAGCAAAAGCAAGCTGTGAACACAAAACTAACATATTAACATGTTTTAATTTGATATGGCGAACAAACAGTTGCCTATTTACTTATTCAGCAGAGTCATGTTTCTGGCTACCTGGCAAAGGTGAGTGAAATATTCAACTATATATACCAAATACGCCACCAAATGCTCTGCTGTGTATTACCAGCTAGTTTCTTACTTTGTGTTGCTGATGTGTGGTGCTAAGCAGGTAGTGTACACACTGGGTTTTCAGAGCTTTTTCACAGAAAACAGCTGCCTACTGTAGCCAAAAACAAAACTATGAATGCGGTGAGAGTAATTCCATTCAGAGTTCAACTAAAACCAAAACGATCACAAAGCATGCTCTAAAAGTCTAAATAAGTCGGTTTCCACCACTAAACATTTGACTATTCTTAAAATTCAATCACAGTTTGTGCTCGTTTCTCATTGCTAATATAGTTACAACAAAGAACCACAGATGAGGGATTTATAGTAACTAGCTTTATCATGCATGTTCTGTATATATTTTCTCAATGTTAGCTCTGGGTAACCTGGTTTCTCAAGTGCAGACACACTGAATGTGAGTAACTGAAATTGCAATTTAATTTTATAAGTTCAGTGTGAATTTCAAGAACTTTGCTTCAGTTCAAACCTCGCTTCACTACATCACAGCTCAGTGTGGTGCTGCGGCACAGAGAGTCACCTCAGTGGTAGGCAGAAAGAAGAAGAAGAAAAGTGATGCTTAGGCCTCCTGGGTAATGAGCCTCCAGGGTTTCTGTCTGTGTTCATCTGTCAGTCCAGTTATGTGACAGGGGTGAAGGCAGTCCCTCCACTTCCTGACTGCTGTGGAAACACTGCACAAGCCCACACAGTGGGGAACACAGCAAATTTAGCTCCAGCTAATTAATGCAGAGCTTTACTTTGTATCAGAAGTCTGGGAAAATCCCTCCTGCTGTGAGATGTTCCCACCTAGCTTCTTATTCTGTGGAAACCTGTAGGGCACTTTCAAATATTTCCAAATGCAATCCTGATAGTGATGATTGGTTAGAGTATCTGGGTCAGAGATTTGGGATGGGGCTTTGTGGAATGTGTTAAAAAAAACTGGTAATTAGTGGATCTTTGTAATGGATACCAATCAGTCTGCCTGTGAAAATGACTTTGACAAAGAGTTTAATAAGTTCATTTTGGCTAATAATGTTGGGCCTAGATCAAAGCAGCTCAATCAAGTGAGCTAGAGGCACAAAGTACACAGCCTATAGTAAGGGTTTGAATGAGTCTTCACAGGCAGACAGGCAATTTTGAATTCAAGCTCTCCAGACATAGAAATTGCCATTCACTGGTCTTTTGACTGAATCTAAAAGGGCACAGTGTTCTCTTGGTTGAGAAATAAATTCTTCCCAATGGATAAAAAAAAGTCCCCATTATACCATTATTCTTTTGCTGCCTCTTGATTCAAGCTCAGGGTCTTTGTATTTCAGCTCTGCAGAGGGCCCTTTTTTGAAATTTCTGTCTTGCTTTTGTACATTGATTTAATGTTGAGCTCCAGCTCAAACCAGTGCTATACAGTTTCCATTTCAGTTCACCCAACCAGTGCTAATACAATGACCTTATTAAACTCACCCTGTTCTCAAATCCAACTTTTTTAACAATGTCCCCTGCTGACCAGCTTGTAAAGCCTAATTAATGCATTGCTCCGGCACAGCAGGGGAATGGAACGTTGATTAATAACACACTGAGTGGGGCACAGGCCTTGTCTCTTATTAGATAGACCATAATCAGGTCAACAGGTCCCAACTCAGTGAAAAGTGATATTGAACACCTTGGATTATCTGATTTCAGAGAGATGGTCAGATCAGCCACAGCTGACTCTAATTAGGCCAGAAGTGAAGATTAGCTGAGGTGTGAAGGGGACTTTAAAGGTTAAGGATTGCTGAGAAGCACCTTTTTAAATCCCTAATAAAATTAATAGTACCTGGATGTCAGTATTCAGTGCTTTTACTTGCTGCTGGCTTCAGGGAGTGCATGTTTAATTATCACAAGAGACACTGTAGTCATGCCCAAAAATGGCCAGAGGCTTTTGGATGCTGAAATATTCAGCATGCTAGATTGCTGTTTGGATTGTGTTTGAATGTATTGTCCAAAGTGAAGCGATTTGAAAACCTACAGCATCAAAGTCCCTTGAAACGCAGCTTTCAAATTCTGTCGGTACTAACAAGCAAACTGTGGCCAAATTTCACCTGGCAGGGTGTTGTGTTTTGCCTTATCCAAATAAAATTGCTCCTGTGGCAGAGGAAGAGGCCCCAGCTGGGATGCATTGTGATGACAATGAAGGGAACCGGGCAACAGAGGGTGGTGGGTGATGGATACCAAGTGCACGGCTAGAGCAGGCTGCCTGTGTTTCGGAGCAGATGGGCCTCCACACTGCTCGCTCCGTGTCCCTTGTTCTTCATCTGCTGTCCCAGTCCTCTGAGCCACAGGAGCAGGAGGAGAACATTTAGAGTTTTTGTGCTCCCATCGCCGGGTGTTGTGGGATTTTTCTGACAGAGTCTGGCTATCTGTTGAATTGTTTTCCACACTGCTTGGTTTGTTGTTAGGCTCTTCTGCTTCTCTGTAATGGCTGGGTTTCAAGGAGGTTTTGGAGAGCGGTTGTTGGGATCTGTCCACATTATACATTGATTTTCTCTGTATCTGTGTGTGGGTAGGATATCCGCAAGTATTGAAAAGTCTTTAAAGTTTTTGAATTATCTTTCCTCATGAAAAAAAGTCTTATTTAAAAAAGAAATGTCTTGCTTGCCTTGCAGTCACATTAGTTCTACGGTATGTTTTTGGTTGCGGGCTGTTATGATCTTGTACATTCAACAGGTTTAATCCTTTTTCAGTCTTTACCATCAGACCTGTTGCTGCTGCTAGCCACAGTAGATAGAAAGCTCATTGACCCATAATGGGCAAAAGTCAATTTTAGCAAAACCTTGGATTAACTTAAATTTATTATTTCTTAATTGGTAAATGTATTCATCTATTTTCTGCTACATATCTGAGTCCAGATCCCGTTAATTATCAATTATATTGGAGTGACCTCTAGCTCACATAGTAGAGTGTGCGCCCCATGTAGGCTAAGTCCTTGGCTGCAGCCCGGGCTTGAATCTGACCTGTGGCCCTTTTGCTACGTGTCATCCCCTCTCTCTGTCCCCTTTCCCGTCTATCTGCACTATCATCATCATTGTTATATACTGTGCAGCTTGGATGCATTGACAAAAATGTGATATGAATGTACTAAATAAATAATTGTTTAAATTGCCCTGTTGTCTCTATTGGTTTTCCAACATTCTTTGACTGGTATGACCATGAAAATGTATGTATATTGCATTATATGTGGTATTGAAAAGGTCTTAAAAACACTTCAGAAACTCTGGTGTGCATGTTTGAGAGAAACCATCTCCTGATTAACCCCCCACACACTACCTTTCTCCCCCATAGCTGACTTACCTGCCTCCCCCCTGGGGAGAGTGCGAGTGGAGGGCTCTGGAGTCTGGCTTTTTCCAGGTCTACAGTATAACTGCCTGCAGGATTGACTGTGAAACACGCTACATCGTAGAAAACTGCAACTGCAGGATGGTGCACATGCCTGGTAAGCCCTACTGCTGGTTTGACATGTTGGGGGTGTATTGAGCATGCATTCATCAACAGGAGTTTTTAGCAAGGTTGCCGTATTTTATGTGAGATTAAAGTGTATTGAGATGCCTCATATGGATATAAGAGGTAAATAATGGATTAGGTGTTGGTATTTAAAAACTTCTATTATATTATTATGTGTTTGGCAGGAAAAAGGTGCTGTGCCACACATTGTTTCTAGATTCATCCAACTGTCTGTGAAAAACTGAAAAAAAAAAACAGGGCTGGGATTGCCTCCACACGGCTCTCACAGATCGTTCCCAATATGTGAAATACCTAAGTTTTTTTCACGGCCACAGGCCAGACCGGCTAGCAAAACAAAGAACAGAGAAGCTCGGATTGCAACACACATACAGTACAGAGGGAGTGTGACTTCATCCTCTGCTCAGGATGCCATTACTCCATTATATCTTTACATAGCATAAATCTGTTTGCTGCTATATTAATGTTCTAAATGTAGAGTACATCCCCTTTAATATTTAAACACAACCATTGACTAAATTCCTCCTCATTTAAACTATTCCTAGGTGATGCTTCTTACTGCACCCCTGAGCAGTACAAAGACTGCGCTGAGCCTGCCCTCGGTAAGTCTGCATAGACACACAACTTCATGAACATTAGTCAAGACGACACACACACATGCTGTATGTTTTGGTTTACATATCATTATTTGCCTCGGGAAAGGATTAGGATTATCTTTTTTTTCTTTTTTTTACCCTGTTGATACAGAGCTTTAATGCTAAACCTGCTTTAAAGATGAGCAACACCGCAGAGAATTTTAAGCTTGAGACGGCTCGACTTAAGAGCTGCCAGACTATATCATCGTGAATACCAAACCAATGTAGTAGAAAACAAGTTGCTTTTGGGAACGGGTGATAGCCACCGTCATACTGTCCGTCATTTAAAAAGGAAATTGCACAGTCAAGGAATAACTATAGGCACACAACTGGTCTACTGATTATAGGCTACAGCACTTTCACTGTATCCTATAAATGGTAAAAAAAAGTGTCTGCTGCTACTTAAGCTATAGAGCGTAGTTTCTGTCTTCCCCCATGAGGAATTCTAAGTAATGACAACAATTCTGTCAGTGTATCCACATGATACAAGCCTTCCGTGATCGCACACCACCCCCACCCGTCCTCCACGCAGTTGCTAGTAGCCAAGGAGGACACGGAGGATTATAAAAATATGATGGCCTCTTCATAATAGGTTATTATCTTTACTTGAGCTTCTGCGTGCGAAACGGCGGACGACACAATTTTCTGAACATAGCCATACTGAGAAATACAGAGAGAGTTGTGTGGAGCTGATAGTCTTAATTAGCTTTGTATCAACTCATTTGGCAATGGCTTGAATGTAACGGACGTTCATTAATATAAAAAAGTTAGCTTTAACTTTTTGATTTATCAAGAGAACAGGATTCACCTTAACAATCAGCTCATCAAGTCTGTAATCAACATCAGAGCAGACAGGGACTGCAGTGTTAGAGTTCAATTTAATGGATGGATGGTCAGATAGATAATGCATCATATTTCCTGCACTGAGGTAAATTAAACAGCCATATAATAGGTTTTTGGCAGCCTTTGCTCCTTTCCTTCAAATTCAAGATTCTTTTTTTGCATGTCTATTCATTTTGTTTAAAGCCGATATTTCTGCACAGTTGCAGAGAAAGATAAGGCTACACTAATATTATTACCTCCACCAAGGGGGTCATGTTTTCACCTCAGATTGTCTGTTTGTTTGTTGGTTTGTTTGTTTGTCTGTCAGAAGGATTACGGGAAAAACTACTGGCTCGAGTTTCATGTAACTTGGTGTAAGGGTATAGCATGGGCCATAGAAGAACCCATTATATTTTGGAGCTTATCCGAATTATAGTACGGCTACACTAATTAGTTTTTAACTTAAAATTCTGAGATTGGGCATTTCTGCTGCATGCATGTGGTGTTGGATTGATCTGGAAAGAACTTTTTTCACTGCAGTCAAAAAAGTGAGGCACGCACCTGTATTAAAGGGGCGATATAGCAGCAATCTCATAGCACCATGAATTACATTTATATAACCTGTTTGAGGATTTTGATGACAGGCATTCAAAGCTTCATTTAAAAACCTCAAAAGAAGCTTTGAATTGGAAAAATGGCACCCGGTACAGCCGTACCTTTCAGTCATTACACTGCAGACCTTCTGTTCACCCCAATCCCTGCTCTGCGTGACTCATTGCACTTTAGTAAGCACAGCGATTGCACAGCAGTAGTCTCCTATTCAGTATGAGACGAGGCGAAATTATGTGACTCCAGATCTGTAAGTATGTGTGCAGCCCACCGTTACTCTGTATGAGGAAATAAAAGAGAGGCTGTGCGGGAACATAATTAAAGCTATAGTGTGCAACTATTTTATATTAATGAACATAGGTTTTGTCACAGGTCCATTTCAAAGAAATGAATATCTGTACTACAAAAGATATTCCATTCACCTCTATTTTATTGTTGTGGAGGCAGAAATTATGTCTGAATCAGTCTAAATTACTAGATTACATATGTTTGGGAATATTATAAATATAAATCCTTTATTGCCAGTTGGGTGCACCGACCCCTTAAAGTCTATATACCCACTTGGCAGCTTTAGTGGTAGCAGTGGTAAATTTAAGAGCCCCTATCAAGATTAATTCATTTTCTTAGATACAGTACTAATTAAGAAATTATAGAATACTATAACATACAAATATTCAACCAATTTTGTACCATAATAATGTTGGTAGTATGTGTAAATGAACTACTCACAGAAAAACTAGACAAGAGAGAGCTGCCCCTCTCTCTCTCTTTCTCAAACTCAGGCTGAACTCAGATGAAATGGTAAAACTAGACAGTGCTGATCAGATAAGTATTGCCTAAAATGTTTTCCGAAACATATTTCAAACGTATTTTCAACTTACCATTTAACGTCACCCACCAGCAGGAGCATTTATTGGTCTGGTGCGACACAGTGCATTCTGGTAGTTGCAGGTTGTTTACACTTAGAGCGAAAGTGAATATCACAGCTTCTTTTCTCTGTTTTCTCTGGTCATATAGCACCAATTAAAAAAAAAAGTGCTATTCTACTGCATAGACAGCCCAGTTTTAAGACCCTCTTTCCAGTGATAAAATACTTCTTTAAGTAAAACCACGGTTAGTCATATAAACTCTAATATAATCTACATTTTTGATCGATGAAAGTCTGTGAAAACATAAATAATACCAAAAAAATGTATTCAAAAGCATACTTAGTTATGTGTGACCTTATGAACCTCGACTGTTGGCCAGCAGGATTTACAGCAACATCACAAAAACTTCCTCACTTCCCACGCCAGTCTCTCTGCTCTCTCCCAACCTGAGGAAAATTATTTCTTTATTATTCCTTGCTGCATGTTCCCATATGGAATTCAATTTGTGAATATGTACAAAACAAAACTGCCTAAATAAAAATAATTTGCTTGCAAGTTATAAGTTTTACTTTTGAGATGACAATTGTTTTGCTCCAATGAGAAGTTTTGTTTAAATATATTGGCAAAAATCTAATTCCATACCTCCCACACAATAAGGGCATTCAGTATATTATCGCAATGTGCCAATACCACTGTGTGGTGCAGCAGGAGGGTAGAAGGCTTTGCTGCTCATTCCAGACAGCATTTTTCCTGTCTCTTCCTTGTAATTGGATAGTTTTTGAAAGGCTTTCTCACACACACACACACACACACACACACACACACACACACACACACACACACACACACACACACACACACACACACACACACACACACACACACACAGAGACACACAGTTTTCAATGCAAATTAATTCTTGTTTTAAAACTCAGTGCCAATTTGCTATACCCACCAGAGAACATTTCACACAGATAAGTTTGTTTGGGTTTTTCTTTCTCTATAACTATGTCACTCAAGTTTTGGAGGCGGCACTGAAAGTAATTTTTGATAGGAGACAGCTGTATCTGTTTTCTGTGAACAACTTACTTATCTAGTTGTTTTCTTTTGAGGAAACGAGATGGCTTATAATCACACACCCAGGCAGAAAACACAATTATTTCCGTTATTATATTATATTTGTTATAACCTCTAAACAGAAAATTCAACCTGCCAAAGCTGTCTTAAATAAGTTGTCTTTCTCTCAGACAGACATGTATGTATACTTTGATCAGTTAGTATTCACAGCTAGATAGTAACACTTGAAAAAGGATGTAGGGGGAAAATGTATTATGGTAATTTGATCTTTTAGATTTTGTGTGTAGAGAAAACAAGAGAGGGCGTTGGACAAAGGTGAGAGGATTAATGAAAGAAATCAATCATCTAAATGTGCAAGGCCTTGCTCCCGTGTATCCAATAACATCTCATTTAAATAAAAATAAGAGACCACTGAAAAGCCATATTGAATTTCCACTTGCAATTCCGTGACTGCGTGGTCCCACCGGCTATTAGTTCGCCGTGGGGGATAGATGCCTAATGCTCTATGATCTGTGGGTCTGCCACAGAGTGGTCTCAGTGAGAAACAAGCCTGATAACATTACCTTCTCCTTTCCATTCAAGTTATTTATTATCAAATGCACAACAATTAGGCTCCCTCCAACAGTGCTAATTAATTATGTAAATCACACATGTAAAAAACAAAATGAGAATCTAAGATATTAAATAGTGCAAGTTAAAATATAGGTATAATATAACATAAATTAAAATATGAAATAAAGTAGAGAGAAGTTTTGGTAATGCGCAATCTTTGGGGAAATTAAAAGAGCTTCATTTAAACTTTGCAACTTCATAAATTCAGTGTAGAGTGTGAGCAGCCTCGGTCCCGGAGAAGCTTTTGATGGAGCTATCTTTGAAAAGCCTGTGTCGCTTAACATTACCGTCACTGTGAGAGAGTTGGTGTTATGTAGGAGCTGTGGGCCTAACACAAAATCATCCAGTGCATTTTAGCTTTTTTTTTTCTTTTCTGCCTGAGTCAAACTGCCAAAGCAGAGCCGTGAATAGAGCCTGGCATTTCTGCATCAGGACTTTTGCCTCTGTCAGAGTGAAGGCTGTTTTCACGGATGCTACTTGAGGGCATGTTTGTGTTTAGCGCTTTACATTCTGTGACTTTAACTCTGACATTGACTTATACTGTCGTTTGGGCTTTTATGGAGTAAACATCCACACAACTCAAGGCGCAGTGTGAATAGGGCCATGTGTGCAATCGTGTATGTGACCCTGTTTTCTGAAAACTGAAAACAGTGGTCAGGTTTCAGATTAAGAAAAAGGGTTGTGTGGCCGGGTTGGATCAGTGGGTAGAGCAGGCACACATATACTGCAGAGGCTTATGCCTCGACACAGAGGTTCAGGGTTCAAATCCGACCTGTGATGATTTCCTGCATGGCTTCCCCCTTTCTCACCTAGCTGTCTTATCTGATTAAAGGCAGAAAAGCCCAAAAAATAGTCTTTAAAAAAAAAAAGATGTGCTAGATGCATTTTCCTCAGAAAGCCCTCCTCAGAAAGAACTTAATGTTAATCAGCTGTGAGAAAGCCTTGACGTACATTTGGTACTAACACGCCACAAAGATGTGGCTAATTAAAAGTAATTGGCTGTGGTGGGTATATGAAACATTATCACAATGTACCATAGTATTGTTTCAGATTAAGCTTGTAGTTGAAAGAACTCTTCAAATCTTCAACGTTTTTTTAAGGACCCTATAGCTGAAAGAGAGACAGAGCAGGGACCCCTACTACTTTTTTTTATTTTAAATTGGGCTGGATGGATGGATATTCCTATATTATTTATACATCAGGTTTTAATGTTAAACATACATGTGGAAGGCACAGTAAATCCTTAGGCTTAACAGTATCCATGGATGGCTTACAAAGTGGCTACCTTATCTGTGGACTAAGTTCTAATAGCATGCAGTTAATCTGAAAATAACTTTTTTTAAATTACTCAATTTTAGGTAAATGAAATGTTTTAGTTTTTTGACATATAGGCTGCTTTATCTTTGCTAATAATATGGTGGATTCATGTTAGTGTATATTTTCAGACATTTACATTTTTGGAAATATAACTTTCCATGATCATTTAGCCTATAACATTTCAGAAAATAGTGAAAAAGGCCTGGTGCAATTTCTTGAAATTGTTTTTTTTTGTCCAACTAACCAGTAATTTCCAATTAAAGAAAACTCACAAATCCTCTCATTTGAGAAGCTGGAACCAGCGAACATTTGACATTTTTGCCTGGAATAATAATTTTTGTAGAGACTAATGTGTTTTTAGAAGCTTATAGTGACTTTACAGTGACCTTGTATTGCTAATTATTTTACCTAATTCACAACAGAACAATAGTGATAGTTACTTGATATTTTGTAAGGCCTTGGTCGAAAATATTTGGGATTCACACTGCTAACTGGATATTTTCTACATTTAAAGTGGATTTCTCAGTATTTCTGGGCCTATGTAACATATAAATCTCATATAAATCTCATTTTGTGTCTAAAAGAGCATTTCCCCCTTGTTTATCATCTTCCCACATCTCATTCCATTTTACCCCCCAATTTGACGCCTCACCCCTCTCCATTGCCCCTCCTGCGTGAAGCCAAACTGTCGGCCGTGGAGAGCAGTAACTGCATGTGCAGGACGCCGTGCAATATGACCCGCTACAACAAAGAGCTGTCCATGGTCAAAATCCCCAGCAAGACCTCAGCCCGCTACCTGCAGAAGAAGTTCAACAAGTCCGAGAAGTACATCACGTAAGAAGCCAGTAACAAAGTTCTTAATGACTGGTACTGCTCATAATGTTAGGTAGATTAAGTAGAATTCCCTAAATTCTAATAGCATACAGATAATCTGAAAATGACTTATTTTTTAATTACTTTAAACCTACCCATTGAACCAATCAATTAAACTTTCATGCAAAGATTTTAAATTCATGAATACATTTTGGGAAGTAATCAATGCTTTCATTTTCCCTAAATTATTAGCAGCGAGCAGTTGGGAACTCTTAAAGGGGTGATAGAATGATTATATAGGGTATTTCACACTGTTCCTTATGGTCTCCTAATGGGGTATGTAACATTGGTTGGGCTGAAAATGGTCTGGTTGATATTTTATTGGCCCTTATGCATCCCTGTGTTTTGGCCCTATTTGTAACAATAGCTTTTCTTCCAAATATGGTATGGTCATGAATATTTAGATGAGCTGCGCACTGATTAGTTAGCGAATCCCCCATACACACACATTAGAGACGCGCGCTGATTGGTTGAGCGAATCCCCCATACACACACATTAGAGACGCGCGCTGATTGGTTGAGCGAATCCCCCATACACACACATTAGAGAAGCGACAGAATCTCATATTCCAAACGCTGCAATGTTTCATTACCAAATTCACTTCTGAGACTTTTTTTATGCGAGAAATCAACTATATAAAGCTCAATATGGGCCATTTTACGAAAATTTATGGCTAATTGCAAATTTGGTAAGACGTGTCGGACTTTAGGAGCTCCACATAGTCTGACGAGAAAGCTGCAGCCTGCTGGGCTCCATATCCAGGGCAAAGTCACCCTTTGTGGATACTGCACTACCGGGGCTCCACGGCCGGCTGCCGGCATAACTATAATATATTGTCACAAACCCGCTCACAGCCTGTGGCAAAAAATGAGGGAACACCAACAACAAATATGGACGAATCAAAAACCTATTTTATTGTAAATCAAAACTATTAACTTTAAACAAAGAAAAAGGAATGAGGTGTGAGAATGTCATAATGTAAGGTGTCTGTAAAGTGCATGGGTGAGTGAATCCGTATGTGTGTAAATGACTGAATGGAAACTAAGTAAAACTATAAAGGAACAAACAAAACAGGATCATACCTGGAGGAGCAGAGAGAGAGAAGAAGGTTAGAAGCAGCTTAAATACCCTGAGCCCAGGTGGCTCCAATCACTAACGACCCTCCTCTGCCTGCAGGAGGAACCACCCCTGCACTGCAGAGGCGGGGTCGGGGTCTGCAGTTTGAATTTCGTCACGCAACTTATATAACATCTACCCCAATGTCTTACAAAGCTAAGGTTGTGTTCGTTTTCAATGTAAGGCATTTTTATGAACGTCACCTGTTTTTTTAGGAGGAGCAGCTAGCTAGCTAGCTATATACAATGGGAAAAGATCGCTGCTAGGTAGCTACACTTTCGGCATAACTATAGTAGCTATATTTACAGTTTGAATTTCGTCACAGCACTTATATCACAGCTATCCCAAGGTCTTACAAAGCTAACAACGGTGTCCGATTTCAAATTAATGAATATTTGTGAACATTAAGGGTTTTGTTAGCTGCGACTGTCCCTTCAATCCTAGCTATGTGTAGCTACAAATCACCTGATAGTAAGCTTCATTTTCGGTGTAATTCGAGTATATTTACAGTTTGAATTTCGTCACGCCACTTATAACCTCTACCCCAAGGTCTTATAAAGCTAACAATGGTGTCCGATTTCAATTTTATAAATTTTTGTGAATTTCAGAGGAATTCTAAGAGGAGGCTAGCTAGCTCTCATTGATAGAGCTAGCTCCATCCAGCCGCAGGCTCTATCAATGAGACTCGCGGACAAGAGGTGTTTATTTCACCGATCGTTTGTTTAAATAACTCAACACATTAGAATTACACACATAGGTTATAGTTAACCTATGTAGTTATAGTTATAAGATTAACTGGAACCTGTGGTAAGAGATTGCTGGGGTAACAAGCTCGCTGACCATGCTCTCACTCACACACACGGGGCATTTAGCAGGAAGAGGGGAGCTGCAGGCCCTAGAGCTCTGTCCAGGTAGCAGCGTTTGTTAGTCCATTAACCCACAAAACGGTAACTTTGTGCAGGTATGGAGTGCCGTGGGCTGCCAGCCGTGACGGAGCTCCATCTACCTCACAGCAGGCCAGGGTCTGTGAAGGAAGGCAGGCCAGGCGGCGAGGCAGCAACACAGGCAGCACCGGCCGCTGAACTCCGACACACATTCGGACAAAAATTGCAATTAGACATCAATTTTCGTAAAACGGCCCGTATTTGACCTCTACATTGATTTCTCGCGTAAAAAAGTTTCAGATGTGAATTTTGTAATGGAATAGCAGAGATCTGCGCGACATAGATTCAGAAGACTACCTGATCTCAGGTCAGTTGTGTAGCCTATGTAAATGTTGGGGCGTGACCGTTCTCTTAATACACCCATGGGCGTGACAAAGGTACAGGTCTTGGGATGCTTCCAGCTTTGTTGAGATTCGCCCGTTTTCAGTGGCAGTTTGAAAATATGAGATTTTCATAGCAAAGGGGTGTCAATGGGATTTTGAGCTTCTATATATGTCCTATTTACCCACCGAACTGTCGTTATTCAACTATGACAAGGTAAAATCGGTTTTGCATTCTATCACCACTTTAATATGGTTTGTCGTCTGTTGTAGGCCATGAACTACCACCAAAAAAATTATTGTGGGAAAATCTCAGAATGCTTGTCTAATTTAAGGGTATTCCTAATTCACAAAGCAAATACAATAAAAACAAATCGGGAATCTGATGTAGTGTTTTTTTTATTTTTCTGAATTAGTTTTTACAAAGAAATATAAGAGAGAGAAAAAATAGGAAACATTTGTGAATGAGGAAATGCACATTAAAAGGAAAAAAATGCAAACTCACCACAGAGAGGATCTGAGCCTCTTTGCTTCCCACATTGTCTCCTATAGCCCTTTAATGAAGGATTTAAAGAACTGGAATCTCTATGAAAAAGCCGAGCTACTGCAACACGCGTGTTCTCCTACACAGTGGTTGTGTTTCCCTACTTGCTTAGCTCAGTAGAAAATTAATAGACTGTTGCAGATTGTCTTGCTTGCCAAGTGAACGTCTGGTATTAAATTCATCAGGATTAATGCCTTATTTTGCCTGTTGCAGAGACAACATCTTGGTGCTGGATGTGTTCTTTGAGGCTTTGAACTATGAGACCATTGATCAAAAGAAAGCTTACGAGGTGGCAGGCTTGCTGGGTAAGTTTAACTCAATGCTACCTTTATTTTCCAAAACTGGATCCAGTCTAAGTTAGTCACAATCATGCTACTTTTAAAAATGTTGTGTTGATTCATGGGACATGGCCCACCCTAACTCATGGCAACAGATTTAGATCTCTCTTAGATGATTGAAAGATGCCTGACTGGATGGTCATGGAGTATGTGACAAGTCATTAACAAAATGTTGGCACTGTGAAGTACTTTGAGCCAGCTAAATTTAACAATTTTGTCAGGTCTTTATAGCATCTATAAATGAAATGAGCATCGATAACCCTCTCCACAAGTTTTAACTGAACATAAAAAGGTAATTGCGCTTGCTTGTTTTAATGTTTGAGTGTGTTGCTTTCACTTGTTTTAATATTGATCAATTATTTGACACAAGCAGGGATCTTTTGAAAACAAACATAGACCCCATAAATTGCCAAATAAAAACAGCCAAATGCGATTCATTTCAGGTTACTTGAGACATTGTATATAGAAAGTAAAATATACTAAAAATACTAATATTACTAACTAACTCAAACTTGACAGGTGCAAACAAATGATCAAGTTTAGGGTCTAGGGTTTAGGGCTAATGGTCAGTAATAGATAAAGCAAAAAATATGGCAATGGTTTGTCAAAGTTGGCATTATCAGTTGCGTTCAGTTGAGTCCGGTCGTAAAGACATGGGTAGGGCGGGGGTTTAGTGGTGGGCGTCTGCAGAACTCTAAGGATCTGTTGTGATATGTGAAAGTAATGGATGACGTTGAGGCACAGACACCATGACACAAAGCTGAGTGTCATTTCTTTTTTATTTTCATTTATCAGGACACCTTGGAGTGTCCAATTGTGCCTGTTCTGTAGCCACTTACCTGCAGTTCACTATAACTTGCACCACAATTATGTTTGAGATGTGTTGTCATACAACTTTAACAGACTCCTGCCAGCCAGTTCGAATCAAGTATTTTCCTTTGCCATGGCTTAACAGTTTGTAATTAGTATTCATATTTTCCTCTGTTTCTCTTTCTTTCCTCTTCTCTTTGTGTGACTGTGGCCTTCTACAGGGGATATTGGAGGCCAAATGGGTCTGTTCATTGGAGCCAGCATCCTCACCATCCTTGAGCTGTTTGACTATGCTTATGAGGTCAGTCTTAAGTTGCTTTTGCACACTTATTCTGTATAACTGTGGACACATCGAAATTATGCACACATCCTTTACAGCCTCTCACAGCTTTTGCCGGTGCAATAAACTTTGATGGTTGATATATGTTTGTTTAGTTTTTCTGTGAAGAGCTAGAGGGTTGACCATTAAAGCTGACAACAGAAACAATCTCACTGATACAAAAAGCAGATAAGAGCCAGATTTACTTCAAAGCTGGCTGAGATGAAGGAATGTGTGCTGGTGCTTTTCCATTACCTCTGCTTTCATGTGTGGCCCTCTTTCAGCTGCACAGGGTTCTGACAAGCACATACTGTTCTTCACTTCCCCTAGGGTTCTGTAAATCCACAGGAAAAGTAATTTTCAAGAGATGTTTTTCATTTTAATTGCCATAATTGAGAAATTGGGATCAGAAACCCTCATGTCACTGACATAAGCAGTTTAATAGCTTGCAGCTTGTGTCCAGCCATATACTAGGTTTTTACCTAGTCTTGTTTACTTTGAAGTCAAATGTTCCTGTACAATCAGTAATTACAAGAAGAGCTCATGGAGATCTTCTATACCAGACTAATTGATGCCTCTCTGACTTTTATTTACCAATCTGCAGGTGGTGAAAGATAGACTACTGGATTTACTGAGCAGAGAGGAGGAGGAGGAGAGTCATGGAGAGGATGTGGTAAGAGCAACCTTTAACCTCTCACTTGTCATTCTTCCTCGCAGAGTGCTGTGTAAGTGGAGTGTGTAGATTGAGTGTACTTTCACTCACTCTGCCCATGCATATTAAACCTTGCCCTATCCTTTCTCCCTCCACACAAGCATGTGGATAGAAAACCTTAGAAAATCTAAGACTGTGTACAGACTGAAGGAAGCATGCCAATTTGGCAGAAAAACGCTCTGCCCTTTGAAGGAGCTTTCAAAGAATCAGAACAGCAACAAGGACTCTGCTAGGAGCGAACCCCCTTAGCAAACATGCATGCATACAGCAACATCAAATCATAGTTAAATCAACAATACTAAAAGCTGCCGTATGAGGAGAAGGTCAGGGTGGCATTTGCATGACGGTATATGCAGGGTAGTTAGTAATAAGTGTGCTGTTTGCGCAAAGGTTTCACATTGAGCTCAGCTTTAGTGGACTATGATTCACATTAAGCTCAACTTTTGTGAACTTTGACACACATTTGATTTGTTGACTATCTGCAAACCTAAGCACCACTTAGCACTTTGAGGTAGCAGAGGGGCAGTCTAAAAGGCATATTACAATTAGAGTATCCTGCTCCATTACAGTCTTGCATCCAGAAGTCAATGGTAAAAAATATATCTCTTAAATAAATCATGTTAACTTATTTTCCTGTTAACCATCTTGCTAATTTGACTGGATAGTGCTGCCATGTTACCAGATAGTTAGCATATCAGTGGCTAGCACTCTAGCCAAAGTAGCATGGCAAGTTACACAAGTAGTCACCACGTCACCAGAAAAACATATTTCACGGATGCCCAAAGGAATTTGCTCTAGGCACTAATTCTTTCAATCTTTTTTCCCAGAGTTCCTGTGACCCGGTGGCAAACCACTCGGAGTCCATCAGCCACACTGTGACAGTCCCCCTGCAGACAACGCTGGGCACCCTGGAGGAGATTGCCTGCTGAGGCCCCCCCGCCTGTGCCCCTCAGAGCCACGCACAGCCAGAGGCTGCCTCCACTGGGTGGCGCTACATCCTCTGTTAGGGCATCCTGCAAGACCTGAACAGGGGAGAGGAGGAGATGAGGACAAGAACATAAATTGGCCTAAGGACAGCGGTGTGCTCTGTTACACCGCCCTGTCTGAAACACTGATGGGGATTAAGGAGCTGTCGGCTGGACTTATCGGCCCTCTCTGTCACCCTACACTGTACTGTGGTGGGAGGGTGGCCTCCACTGTGCCAGACCTGCAGTGGGTTCTGTGTCTCCACATACTGTACACGCACACAGAAAATCTGAGAATGGGTGGGACAACTACCCATAAAGGGGGCTTTCCCCTGTGCAGCATATTTATGTAACAAACACATTCATAAGTCGCTCACTGCCAAATTAACTGTACAAAATTGGTTTTGAACTGCATGCATCGCTCTATCTTGCTCTCTTCTGCTGATGCATACGCTGGACTGCAGTGTTGCTTTACTATACATGTGTGCCATTTGTCTCTCTCTATCTGCAGGACAGGCCTGTGACAAGGCCTCAGGTGAGATATCAAACTTCGAATGTACAGATTGAACATATGGTTGTTTAAAATCATAATTCAGGTGATACCAATCCTTTGAAAATGTATTCTAATGAGCGATTATTTCTTTGTTAATTATCTTGAAGGGAAAGGTGTTTGCTGATGTATGAACATTACTGAGAAAAAGACAACAACCTTTGTTCACTAAAAACAGTGAAATCTGAACATTTTGCAGCCCACATTTTTGCATATTTTTTTCACCTGTCAGTTTCAATTTAATCAGTTTACTAAAAGGCATGTTTGCTATGTGACTCCTGGGGTGTAAAGCTGTTCCCTACAGACATATTTGAAGGGATGTCAAACTCTTACTGTTAATTTATATGAATAAATGACTTCTGGCTGCTGCACCTCACCACAGCACCCCTCTGAATCAGAATTTGTTTGCCTGCCAGACAGCAAGCCATGTACAAACGCTGCAACAAATGGATATACCCACTGTTGTTGAACCATTATTTAATTAAGAGAATGTCAAAATGATATTTCAAATAGCTATTACCACTTTATCAAGGGTGGAATCATTTTGACTTTCAACAAAAACAAAACAACCCCAGGCTTGATAATTTTACTCAATTTTCATGATCATAGAACTTGTTACAAAAGCACCATGAGGGGGTTCAGCCAGGATTTTTTTTAGGATAAAGGGTCTGCTGTGATATGGTGTAAATATCTAGGATTTTTTTCTCATATCAATGGGTACCACGCAGATGTGCCCAAAGCAGATATAATTTAAAAGAACACCAACTTCAAGTCCAGAAGTGACTTCATATTTGTCACATTTTTTCATAATGTTACTCTTTCAATAGGTGAGAATGTTATGTAACAGGCAGTAGCATTTTCAGGGCAGTTCAATGTCATGCTAATCACACTTTGCTACAAACACCAGGCTTTCTTTCCAAATCAGGTCTATCTGAGCCTTCAGTGTTCTCAGAAACAACAGTAACATATAAACGGCTTTACACCAAAAGTTTGTGTAAGATCATGTGGAAGATTTAGTGTATCTGAGTCCATGATCATCCTAGCTTGGTCTTTGTCATCATGGTAATGTACATTACAGGTAGGAATGAATTCAAGTGCTTTGTGAGACTGTTTGAATTATGATTTCCCATCTGTGGCTCAACCTGCTGTGTGTACTATCTCATGTTGTGGCTTCAGATGAACAAAATTCTTAGCTGACCTGCAGGGGTGTGAGACAAACATGTCTCGCTTCTCTTGATGACCACGACACTGGCTGATTCTTCTCTCTACTTTGGCTTCAATTGTTATCGCAGGACAGCGTTTTCTCATTTTGTGATGCAGCATACAGTGTGTGTTTTTAATGTGAAACAAATTAAAAAGTTGTTTTGCAGTGGTGGCGTTCTCTTGTGGCAAGTCAAATTTATTTGTATTGCACTGTTCAACAAGAAAGCAATTCAAAATGCTAAGTACATAAGAGATAATGTAAAACAAACCCAAGACTAAGAGTCTACAGCCATGCTAACAGTTCTGGGAGACAGTACTGAGCTAAATGTCAGCATGCCAACATTTTCTAATTAAGCCTAAACACAGATACAGCTGATACTGATGGGAATGTCATTAGTTTTGCAGGTATTTGGTCATTAACCAAAGTATCCGACAAAATCAAAAAATGCCTCATAATGGCGGCAGATAAAAAGTTAGGGGATTACAAAAGTTATTATACTGTAGTTCAGCCAGAAGGAGTCTCAAAATCAAAAATGTCAACCTCATGTGATGCTACAAGAAAAGTCAGGGAATCTCCAGCAGGATTTATCCTTTGGGGTCCATTGATGTCTGTATACATTTTAGTAGCAATCCATCCAATAGTGAGCAATAGTGTTTGACTGACAGACAGAGCAGCATTACCTCCCCAGAGCCATGCCGGTAGCGTGGCTAAATAAAAAAATATATAATAAGATGAAAGATATGATTAAGCTTATATTAAATAAAATGGAATAAACAGAAAAAAGTGCATAAGAGATATGAATGTAAATCCCAAAATTAATTCTAAAAAAATAAGTTAACTGAAGAGTTTTGAAGCAGCAGTATGTAGGATTTAGGGGGATCTATTGGCAGAAATGGAATACAAAATTCATTGTTCTGCTTGACGCCCACTGCTATTATTATTATTATTATTATTATTATTATTAATAATAATAATAATCATAGCTCTATTATCATTACTGCTATTATAGCTATAATTGTTGCTACAGTTCCTATAATTTTATTATACCCACTGCTGTAATTATTATTAGTCATATTTCTATTTGTATTATTATAGTTGTTAGTATTGTGGTTGCTGTACATCCCCCCCTTCCCCTTTCCCTCTCTCTCCTCCTGTTTTAATTAGTGTATAATAACCTGAAACTAAGTATCGTTGTGGTTCCGTTAGAAAGAGCCCTTCATATTGTATCTACATAGGGAGCAGGTCCTCTTCCACAGAGCCTGCCACGTTGCACCGCCATGTTTCTACAGTAGCCCAGAAAGGACAAACCAAACATTGGCTCTAGAGAGGCCCTTACCATTATGTTATCTGAAGACCACTGTAGGTTCTTCTACACGCTTGGAAAGGGAGGGGTGAGCGGAAGGGTATTCATTTGGTTGCAATCTGTAACCTCATCGCTGGATGCCACTTAATCGTACACATTGCTCCTTTAAGCCTCACTTTTTAAACAAGAGTTGGAGTGAGTTTGTAGCCCTGCAGTCGTCCTTAGTCAATGTGTCATGTCTCGGGAGATTTGGACAGTGACCTGTGCACTGACTCAGGGACATTCTCAACTTTTAAAGTTGGAACAGAGAATGAGTCAGCACACCCCCTGCATAAGAAAACTGTAGAATAACAAGCCACGTTGGATCAAATGTACAGTAGCTTGGCAAAATTTCCCTCTGACATCTGTGCTACATGCACTTAATATTGGCTGAAGTGTTCCACCATTCAGCGTCAAATGATGACAGCAGCTTTGACAATGGAGGAGTCACACTACAGCCTCTGCCTGAAAGCTGCTGGTCGGGTTTTATTGAGCTTTGCTACCCAGAAAGTGATATACAGTCCTTTCTCTGTGGCTTCACATTTGTTTCATTAATTTAGTGTACTCCTTTCTCCTCCAGCTCAGACATGCACAGATCATATTACATGTGAATGAACAAATGCTTTAAAGGAAAAAGATGGCGTTCAGCCTGAAGCCTCAAAAGAAGAAGCAGAAATTATTGCAGAGAATGGAAGTACAGTTCAATCTTTTCTTTTAAGTATTGTAGAAAATTATCCCTGAGTTTTGTTTTCTTAATAATACAGTTCTACAAATTGCCAGAGACTCTTATGTGGGAGCTGCTGTAGGCAGGGAGTTCAGCCTCAGTTCAGTCTCAGTTCATTCAGCATATTTAGGTTATTTAGGCAGAGGAAATTTTATGCAGGTCAGCCATAGTGCATCAGCAACTCATTGTAAACTTACTAGTTGCCTTGGAGGAGTCGGAACTCACACTCAGCCAAGGCTTAAGAACATTGTATAAACAGTAAGATCAAATACTTAAGTTTAAGTGTTTCATTAATTTATTTCTTAAACAAGAACAGAAAAATACTCAGCCAAAGACAAAAAAGGGAGCTGGGTTGTGTTTGAAAGAGTTTATGCATCAAAATCTATAAGGATTGTCTTTTAATTTTTTTTGTTTTTTCAGTTATTGTGTTAAACACAGTATAGTGCACAGATATTTTAGGTCTGCTTTCTTCAGTTTGCAATCGTGATTTAGCGTAGTTGTTTGTAACCTTTTGCTTTATTAACAGTATTGTAGAGGACTTTTAAGGGTTTAACATCCGCTACTCCAGAAGCCGGCCTAATGGATTCATAAACATAAAAGAAGGTCTTCTTTTGCACGTCTCTTTAGAAATGGTATACCTCCCCTTTTGTCTGAAAAGGATCAATTCTGTTTGTAATTTGTGCTTTTGGAGAGATAAAAACTGTCTCAAAAACAACATCTTACACAACTTTATTCACAACTTGTTTGTGGCTATGTGATGAAGAATATGAAATTATGGTATGTGACAAGTGCTGAAGAAACCAAAACACAACATTTTCAACACATATTTTTTGAAGTTTTAATAATACATTTGTCTGATGTATTTGCTCTTCAAAAGCATTTTAGTAGCATGTTATTATTTACATTGTGAGATTCTAATTATATTTTGTTTAATACAAAGTCCATCCTTACCCAGAAAACGATCATATGGGTCGATTATGCAAGTAGCTCATAATCACCCACAGTTACGTTTCTTGTTAGGCGGCGACCTCTCATGGCTGTAGTAATTCTCGCGAGAGCAAACAAGGAAGTGAGGTTATAAAGTATAAGAGCACCAAATTCTGAGTAAGGAAAACAAACACAGGACTTTCACTCAGGAGACAGGGGGTTTGTATCCCGTGGGAAACCAAAAGTCAACTGTCATTTTGAAATTAACCGACTTTTACGGACCTTAGTCCATGAGGTACGTTACCTCCTCCTCTAAGTAGTTTTACATGACTCATTTTAAGCCAATCCCTGATGTTTTACTAATGCTAACTTAGTATTTTTGTTGCCTAACTTTAACTAGTTCAGTTTCACAATGTTTACTACGTGTATAAATCTGCCCAGGTTACGTTAAATAGAACGGTCACAGGATTACGGTCACATAATTAAATGTGCCACCGCCACCATGCGGCAGTAAATAGAATGCTCGTATGTGTCGTTTTGGGAGTCTTCGGAAATCGACCTACAATGTTGGTAAGGTATGAGGATGTACAGTATAACATAAACCTTACTTGCTGCTTTATGAGTTTCTACAAAAAGGCTTTAACCCCAGTCTTTTCTCACTTAGATTATCTCAATGATTTCCCTCTATAAGTACCGACAACATGTTCCTCAGGAAAGAACAGAACATCAAGCTGCATTTGAAGTAGATTTGATTTAATCTTCTCAACATTGGCAGTTAATCAGGCTTTGAATTATTGTACTCTTCATTCATGTCAGAGAGAGAAATGCTATTAGTAAGCAGATTAAAGAGAAAATAAGAGATAATTGGACATTGAACAAAGAGACAGTCATACATTAACAGTTAGACAGTTGCTGGAGAGCTGACAGAGAGAAAGAACAGTGTCAGGCACAAAGTCACTGACAAATCAGTGGGGTTCTTTTTTCTTTTTCACCAGTTGTGCCAGTGTTTTTCCATTTACTTCTCCATCCTCCATCACAGTTCCACAGAAGCTATTTCCAACCGGATTTTTGGTAACCTTTACCTCAGTCACTCCACATTGAGGACAGTGCAGTTAACTTTGAGGTCTATTATTAATATCCCTGCAAATTTGATCTCGCAAAAGAAAAATTGGCAACATAATTGAATTTTATATTCCAAACAGACTCAAAAGTGTGATCTGTGTTAGCACTGAGAGAGTCTATTTACTAACTTAAATTAGAAAATAGTTTGTTCTCCTAGGAAAAACAGGTGCCATAAAAATTCTCATCCAGGCCAATATAACAGAGCATCAGAAAGGACTGCAATATTTTATTTTACATATTTTATATATTACCTGGGGCTGTATCATATTTAATTACCTGTTAGCTGTGTTTATTGCTTAAGAGAGTTAATTACTAATTTAATCACCAGCCACAGGCTAACCAGGGCACTCTTTTCTTGTCCTCAAGCCCCTGGGAAATCAATGCCATTCGGATAGTTAACTTGACTAATAATCCATTCAGCTAATGAAACCACACCTGACCGACTGTCACGTGTCAACGTTCCTGAGATCCTTCAGCACAGTAGGAGTATCTCTGTGCGTCATGATAATTACTGAAACAATGCTGCAATATCCCACATGCCTCTCACATCGGCATGGCGTGATGAGCTAAAGCCCCGTACAAATTCCCTTAAAGAGATTTACGGCAAGACTTTGAAACTGAAGTTATAAAGCAAAAGTGTATTGGGTCGTGTCCATGTGCACAAGATAAGGGTAGAATTTTAATTGAGCTTGGCTCATGTTTTATTAAATGTGGTTTGTCAGATAAAGAAAGACAAACTTGTGTCATTTGCGGTGTACTCAACTTTGTCGACATGATTCCTCAGGCTAACTTGACAAACGTGTGACGTGTGACAAATCGTGGCCGGCTTCATCATAAACCCTTCAACTTGTTCATGATGTTTTTTTGATTCAAGGCTGTACCCTGAACCAGTGGTAGAACTATTCAGATCCCATCTGAAGACATACATAATACTAATACATTTATGTAAAAAAATACCCCATACAAGTAAAATTAATGCATTCAAAAACAGAAGTATTATCAGCAAAATGTAGCCTAATTAAAGTATGTGAAAATACTCTGACAACGAAATGTGAATGATATATTATATTACATTATTAAATTGTTAATACTGATGCATTAATGCATAAGCAGCATTTTACTGTTTAAATATGCCTTTGTTTTTTTTACTTTTCTCAAATCTTGAGTTTTACCTCTTCGTGCCTTTTGTGAAATTGCTGACAACTCTGCTTTTTTGTAATTGGTCACAATCTAAAAAGGAAGGCATTTAGATAGATATTACACAGGATAAGAGAAGAGTTTGAGCTGCTGGTGGCGCTAGATGAAAGGTTAATGTCTGTGCCAAATAGTTATTGTATGTCAATGTATATTTCAGTCTGGATCTGGGCCAAAGCAAGAAGAGCCTCCACTATTGCAATCATTTGTTCTCCAGCTCCATCCATCACTGAGAAAATCTACTTGGTGCAAGTTTCACTGAAAAAAGTCATCTGGGGAGATTACAGTGTGGCCTTCCTGCTGTACAGTACACGTACAAGAGGCAGCACAAATTAGATTAGATCGCCTGATAGTGGAGAAGCAGACCATCGCTGAGTGATATCATGACCAGATGTTGAGTTCTGATTCAATAACAATGGCCTTTATCACTCCTGAGAAATATATATTTACCAGCTTTTTATTTCATCTCATATTTCACGGCGCAATAGTGAGTAAACAAAGCGTGACATGGCTCTCGGTGTCTGGAGGCAATTAGAATTAGATAATAAAAAAAATAAAACTATTTCAGGGTGAAAACATATTTAAAACCATCTCCTGCCAAAAAATATCTGTCCCTCACTGGGCTGCCTCATGTTCTGCTTATGCCATCTAGTGGTGATATAGTCGCTCACTTGATCATATTCTCCACCGTCTCTTCTGATGACATAAAAGGCCATACATAAAACTCCATATAATCATACCACAACAGGGTCAGTTTGGAGACAAAAATGTTTGAGGTATTTACTGGAAACATGAATAAATAAATGTCATGCATACAACTATTCTCAGCCCTTTCAATGGGCGTACAAGACTTACCATAAATGAATCTACTGTAAGACAACCAGAGCGCTGCATATACATTTTCAAAAAATAATATGCAGCTTTCTTAACCAAAACCTTCAAACCATCATTGTCACAACAGAATTCGTAAATCTATGGTAGAAATATTTTCTATATAATACTAGAAAAGGTAATTACTAAATAATCCATCTGACCTCTTCTTTTACAGGCTTCTGAGACAGCAACATAAACACACAGAATTAAACAACCCTTCCACTTTTTCATCGTCTGTAAAACCAAAATATTTTGTGGTTTTGTAGAGCCATTTCATGGAGAAAAGAAACAGTATTGGATAACATTTTTAATGATAGTGATTAATAATTCAGATCAAATCAGAACAAGATTAGATATCATAATCAATAGTTAGACAAAAAAAATTGATTCACAAAAACTTTTATTAAATGAGATACATCATCCCTCATGACAGAAAGTCTCATCAGATTAACATAATAATCAGAATCAGGTTTATAGCCAAGTAGATTTTCACATACAATGAATTTTCCTTGGAATCTTGATGCATAACACAGTAAAAAAAAAAGTGCTACAAAAGTCAAGAAATAAAAAAAATAGAAAACCTTACAATAAAAAATATGAAAAATTTATTAAACTAGAAGGGCACTCGGAGTGTACAGACCCATGCCAAGGCCGTGCCCTATTTTGCAATAATTAATGATTGTGTTTGTGTAGTTAATGAAAGTGAAAGATAATTTGTGTATCCACCCTGCAATTCAGCTCCACTCCAAATTGTATTGGGTTCTTCCTCGGCCCATGCTACACCAGTCCACCAAATATTCATGAAAATCGGGCCAGCAGTTTTTATGTAATCCTGCTGACAAACAGACAAACAAACAAAAAAACAAATTGAAACAAAAACATAACCTCCTTGGGGGATGTAAAGGTATGTTATCAGTTTTTTTTTTATGAAAACAGCTGTATAATTGTGCAATTGGGCATGTGCATACCATTCTCTTCCAAATTCTATCCAGTATGCCAGGAAACTTATCCCTTGTGTGGGTGCATCCCATTTGAATCCAGCGCGGGAATGACGGACCCTGTCCCTGACAATAAAGCTTTATAAAAAGAAAGACTTTACATAAAAAGGTAACCAATGATTGTAAATACCTTTAATGGCTACAACAGAAACAAATGCCAGCCCTATATAGTGTCCAAATTTTAGTTTGATATGATGAAAATCTTAAGGATTATTAAGATTCCTGTAATTGGAGCTAAGGGGCTTATGTGTGTAACAATACTTTTGGCCACATTGTGAATGTGCAAGTGCTTTACTGTGCCATTGTAGATCTTCCAGGAGGTTAAAGCCCCTTCCAGCATATTAATATTTGTGTCAAGATGTGTTGTATACTAAATACATCTCAGCATGTCTTTTTGTTGTTTTATTTTATCTGTTATAAAAGTATAGAGTAGGTGACACTTCCAAGTGAAGTAAAAAAAAAAAATAGATTATAAACTTTAATATAATGACAGTATCTGGCAGCAGCTCTTGTGGTTTCTATAATTGGACTGATGCTGTGTTCCAGACACAATTTTTTGCCCGTAAGTTACGACTTCAAGTCACAACTCATGACTTGGTAGTGTTCCAGGGTTCAGGTTAGGCTATCTAACGTTAACATTGGCTAGTGACTACCTAACGCTGACGTTAGCTAGCACTAGTTGATACTAGCAATTTCTAGTCTGCGACATATTTTGGTTTTCCTTTAATAAACATAACCTGTAGTAGTACACAATCGTATGTGTATTGTTTTAATTGCAATGTGCGGAATTACTTTACGTTGCCTATTTATGTCTATTTATTTCTATTTCTCACCGTTAATCACCTGCGTACAGCATCAACAGGGGGTCACCATTGTTGTTTATGTGTGTGACGTCAAAAACTGTAACTGGGAGTACAACGATCTGGTACGAGTTCATGGGCAGTAAGTTATGGGTTTGACTGCCGTTCCAGGACACTTTCACAGGTAGAAGGTTGTGAAAACACAGGTTACGGGTTGCCTGGAAAGCAGCATTACTCACTCTGCTACTGACTAATCAACTCATTGGCAACGCCTGCCATCGTTAGCTACAGATCACTGAGAACAAACACACACAAAGGAAGCAGATGGATAATGGCTTGATTTATGAAAAATGTTATCACTGTTTGCACGCAACACATCAAACATAACAGGTAAGATAAGACTTTTTTTGTACTTCAGAAAATGTATTAATCTAAAAAACATTACACTGTTTGTAGACATTAAAATAATCACCTTAAATAAAGGAGGTTATTTCCTGAACTCTGAACTCTCGTGCTTTAGTTGACAAACACATTTGTTTCTGAGTGATTTGCATCCTAACCCCATAATTCAGGAAAAAGAACGAGAAGTTTCCCCTATTTAATCTTGAAGGTCATCTCATTCATCTTCAGAAAAAGCTCTTAAATGAAAAGCCTAATTTCCACTATATCTTCTACCCCGGTCTTAAAGCTGAATTATATCCAGTCTGGCTCATACAGTGGAGCTGCTGTGCCAGACCATATACCTGTAATTGAATTTGGATTCAATTATAGCTCAATATATCATCATCAATATATCCGCCTCCAAGTCCTAAATGAATTCAAAGGCTTGCTATAGAGGTTCATGTCTCTTTTTTTCTACTATCCATGCCTCAAAACATCACTACTTTAGTCTCTGTATTAAAAATGTTGAAGTCTTAAACCTTCATTTGATTGCCTTCTGTCCTTCGTAAATTAGCTGTACAATGGTCACAATGAAAAAATCTTCTAAAAGCCTCATCATGAGCAGACAGAATCCAAACCCTATCTGGAACTTTTAAAAAATACCATTAATGGTTAAGTTAAAATAAATACACAACTAATTCCAGTTCTCTGGTCTGGTTCCACTCTTGGCTTGAACTATTTTTTTGTATTTGTCTTGTTTTGTCCTTGAGGAAATCTTCAGTTCTTAAAAGGTGTTCCCAGTTTACACAAGGACAGCACACATTCACTTCACATTTGCTAAGAATCTGAATTATCTAATATCTAGGTTAAATAGTCTGTCCTTTTGAGTTTGCAAATATGCAAATATTTATTATACATACATAATATGAAATGTACAGAGTCTTTGGGGATTAGACTCCATCGTTAAAAATATTTTAAAGGGGTAGAGAAGCCAGACATATTCCCCCCGATGGAGCCTAGACACTGGTGATGGTGGAGAAGGAACCCGGAGACCGAACTAAGGAGCCGTCTGCCAGAAGGGACTCGGGATGCCGTGGTTGATGATGACCAGAGGTGGAAGGGGAGGAGGAGGGTTGCACGTTTGCCTGAAAAGACAGAGAAGACATTTAATGCAGGATGTCATGCTATGATTGGATCATGAATTTCGTGGCCACTTCTGGTTGTATTGTATGTCGAAAAAAGTCACAGTATAGTATGTTCAAAAAAGTCATAGTATAGTATATGGAAAGAAAGTGATAGTGTAGTATGTCAAAAAAAAGTCATAACATAGTATGCTGAAAAAAGTCATAGTATGTCGAAAAAAAGTCATAGTATAATATTTCAAAAAAGGTCATAGTGTAGTATATTGAAAAAAGTCATAGTATAGTATGTCGAAAAAGGTCATAGTGTAGTATATTGAAAAAAAGTCATAGTATAGTATGACAAAAAAGTCATAGTATAGTATGTTGAAAAAAGTCTTGAAAAAGTCATAGTATGTTGAAAAAAGTCCTAGATTTGTATATCGAAAAAAGGTCATAGTATAGTATATCGAAAATAGTCCTAAAAAAGTCCTAGATTTGTATGTCGGAAAAAGTCATAGTATAGTTTGTTGGAAAAAGTCATACTATAGTATGTCAAAAAAGTCATAGTATAGTATGTCGAAAAAAGTCTTGAAAAAGTCATAGTATATTATGTCGAAAAGTCATTAAAAAGTGATAGTATAGTATGTCGAAAAAAGTCATAGTATAATATTTCAAAAAAGGTCATAGTGTAGTATATTGAAAAAGTCATAGTATAGTATGTCGAAAAAAGTCTTGAAAAAGTGATAGTATAGTATGTTGAAAAAAGTCATAGTATGTCGACAAATAGTGATAGTATAGTATGTCGAAAAAGGTCATAGTGTAGTATATTGAAAAAGTCATAGTATAGTATGTCGAAAAAAGTCATAGTATAGTATATCGAAAATAGTCCTAAAAAAGTCCTAGATTTGTATGTCGGAAAAAGTCATAGTATAGTTTGTTGGAAAAAGTCATACTATAGTATGTCAAAAAAGTCATAGTATAGTATGTCGAAAAAAGTCTTGAAAAAGTCATAGTATAGTATGTCAAAAAGTCATTAAAAAGTGATAGTATAGTATGTCGAAAAAAGTCCTAGATTTGTATATCGAAAAAAAGTGATAGTATAGTATGTCGAAAAAAGTCTTGAAAAAGTGATAGTATAGTATGTCGAAAAAAGTCATAGTATGTCGAAAAAAAGTGATAGTATAGTATGTCGAAAAAGGTCATAGTGTAGTATATTGAAAAAAGTCATAGTATAGTATGTCAAAAAAGTCATAGTATAGTATGTCGAAAAAAGTCTTGAAAAAGTCATAGTATAGTATGTCAAAAAGTCATTAAAAAGTGATAGTATAGTATGTCGAAAAAAGTCATAGTATAATATTTCAAAAAAGGTCATAGTGTAGTATATTGAAAAAGTGATAGTATAGTATGTTGAAAAAAGTCATAGTATGTCGAAAAATAGTGATAGTATAGTATGTCGAAAAAGGTCATAGTGTAGTGTATTGAAAAAGTCATAGTATAGTATGTTGAAAAAAGTCTTGAAAAAGTGATATTATAGTATGTTGAAAAAAGTCATAGTATGTCGAAAAATAGTGATAGTATAGTATGTCGAAAAAGGTCATAGTGTAGTATATTGAAAAAGTCATAGTATAGTATGTCGAAAAAAGTCATAGTATAGTATATCGAAAATAGTCCTAAAAAAGTCCTAGATTTGTATGTCGGAAAAAGTCATAGTATAGTTTGTTGGAAAAAGTCATACTATAGTATGTCAAAAAAGTCATAGTATAGTATGTCGAGAAAAGTCTTGAAAAAGTCATAGTATAGTATGTCAAAAAGTCATTAAAAAGTGATAGTATAGTATGTTGAAAAAAGTCATAGTATAATATTTAAAAAAAGGTCATAGTGTAGTATATTGAAAAAGTCATAGTATAGTATGTTGAAAAAAGTCCTAGATTTGTATATCGAAAAAAAGTGATAGTATAGTATGTCGAAAAAAGTCTTGAAAAAGTGATAGTATAGTATGTCGAAAAAAGTCATAGTATGTCGAAAAAAAGTGATAGTATAGTATGTCGAAAAAGGTCATAGTGTAGTATATTGAAAAAAGTCATAGTATAGTATGTCGAAAAAAGTCATAGTATAGTATGTCAAAAGTCATAATTATAGTATGTCGAAAATAGTCCTAAAAAAGTCCTAGATTTGTATGTCGGAAAAAGTCATAGTATAGTTTGTCGGAAAAAGTCATAGTATAGTATGTCAAAAAAGTCATAGTATAGTATGTTGAAAAATGTCATAGTATAGTATGTCAAAAAAAGTCATAGTATAGTATGTCGAATAAAGTCTTGAAAAAGTCATAGTATAGTATGTCAAAAAGTCATTAAAGTCATAGTATAGTATGTCGAAAAAAAGTCATAGTATAATATTTCAAAAAAGGTCATAGTGTAGTATATTGAAAAAAGTCATAGTATAATATTTCAAAAAAGGTCATAGTGTAGTATATTGAAAAAAGTCATAGTATAATATGTTGAAGAAAAGTCATATTATAGTAAGTCAAAAAATAAGTCATAAAGTCATAGTATAGTATGTGGAAAAATAATAAAAGTCATAGTATGTCAAAAAAGTCATAGTATAGTAAGTCGAAAATACTCAGTATAGTATGTCGAAAAAAGTCACAGTATGGTATGTCAAAAAATGTCATAGTATAGTATGTCGGAAAAAGTAATTCAATCAAGAGAGACTTCGTTGCAGATATGCAAATATTTATTATACATATGCATAATATGAAATGTACAGAGTCTTTGGGGATTAGACTCCATCGTTAAAAATATTTTAAAGGGGTAGAGAAGCCAGACATATTCCGCCCGATGGAGCCTAGACACTGGTGATGGTGGAGAAGGAACCCGGAGACCGAACTGAGGAGCCGTCTGCCGGAAGGGACTCAGGATACTGTGGTTGATGATGACCAGAGGTGGAAGGGGAGGAGGAGGGTTGCATGTTTGCCTGAAAAGACAGCTAATAGCAGGTAGAGAAGACATTTAATGCAGGATGTCATGCTATGATTGGATCATGAATTTCGTGGCCACTTCTGGTTGGTTTACTTAAAAGTGAACGCCTCTTAACAGCTAATTCGTTTTAGGAAGAAATAGTGGCGATTGAAGTTATTTAGAAGTCTTCCTGAAAGAATTTGCGCTGAGCTTCATTAGTATACTAAGTCAAAAATCTCGTAGTATAGTATATCGAAAAAATGATAGTATAGTATGTAGAAAAAAGGTCATAGTATAGTATGTAGAAAAGTCATAAAAAAAGTCATAGTATGTTGTAAAAACGTCATAGTATTGTATGTCGAAAAAAGTCACAGTATAGTATGTTCAAAAAAGTCATAGTATAGTATATGGAAATAAATGTGATAGTGTAGTATGTCAAAAAAAGTCATAGTGTAGTATATTCAAAAAAAGTCAGAGTATAGTATGTTGAAAAATGTCATAGTATAGTATGTCGAAAAAAGTCATAGTATAGTATGTCAAAAAGTCATTAAAAAGTCATAGTATAGTATGTCGAAAAAAAGTCATAGTATAATATTTCAAAAAAGGTCATAGTGTAGTATATTGAAAAAAGTCATAGTATAGTATGTCGAAAAAGGTCATAGTGTAGTATATTGAAAAAAGTCATAGTATAGTATGACAAAAAAGTAATAGTATGTTGAAAAAAGTCTTGAAAAAGTCATAGTATAGTATGTCAAAAAAGTCCTAGATTTGTATATCGAAAAAAAGTCATAGTATAGTATGTCGAGAAAAGTCTTGAAAAAGTCATAGTATAGTATGTCAAAAAGTCATTAAAAAGTCATAGTATAGTATGTCGAAAAAAAGTCATAGTATAATATTTCAAAAAAGGTCATAGTGTAGTATATTGAAAAAGTCATAGTATAGTATGTCGAAAAAAGTCTTGAAAAAGTGATAGTATAGTATGATGAAAAAAGTCATAGTATGTCAAAAAAAAATCATAGTATAGTATGTCGAAAAAGGTCATAGTGTAGTATATTAAAAAAAGTCATAGTATAGTATGTCGAAAAAAGTCATAGTATAGTATGTCAAAAGTCATACTATAGTATGTCGAAAAAAGTCCTAAAAATGTCCTAGATTTGTATGTCAGAAAAAGTCATAGTATAGTTTGTCGGAAAAAGTCATAGTATAGTTTGTCGGAAAAAGTCATAGTATAGTATGTCAAAAAAGTCATAGTATAGTATGTTGAAAAATTTCATAGTATAGTATGTCAAAAAAAGTCATAGTATAGTATGTCGAATAAAGTCTTGAAAAAGTCATAGTATAGTATGTCAAAAAGTCATTAAAGTCATAGTATAGTATGTCGAAAAAAAGTCATAGTATAATATTTCAAAAAAGGTCATAGTGTAGTATATTGAAAAAAGTCATAGTATAATATTTCAAAAAAGGTCATAGTGTAGTATATTGAAAAAAGTCATAGTATAATATGTTGAAGAAAAGTCATATTATAGTAAGTCAAAAAATAAGTCATAAAGTCATAGTATAGTATGTGGAAAAATAATAAAAGTCATAGTATGTCAAAAAAGTCATAGTATAGTAAGTCGAAAATACTCAGTATCGTATGTCGAAAAAAGTCACAGTATGGTATGTCAAAAAATGTTATAGTATAGTATGTCGGAAAAAGTAATTCAATCAAGAGAGACTTCGTTGCAGATATGCAAATATTTATTATACATATGCATAATATGAAATGTACAGAGTCTTTGGGGATTAGACTCCATCGTTAAAAATATTTTAAAGGGGTAGAGAAGCCAGACATATTCCGCCCGATGGAGCCTAGACACTGGTGATGGTGGAGAAGGAACCCGGAGACCGAACTGAGGAGCCGTCTGCCGGAAGGGACTCAGGATACTGTGGTTGATGATGACCAGAGGTGGAAGGGGAGGAGGAGGGTTGCATGTTTGCCTGAAAAGACAGCTAATAGCAGGTAGAGAAGACATTTAATGCAGGATGTCATGCTATGATTGGATCATGAATTTCGTGGCCACTTCTGGTTGGTTTACTTAAAAGTGAACGCCTCTTAACAGCTAATTCGTTTTAGGAAGAAATAGTGGTGATTGAAGTTATTTAGAAGTCTTCCTGAAAGAATTTGCGCTGAGCTTCATTAGTATAGTAAATCAAAAATCTCGTAGTATAGTATATCGAAAAAATGATAGTATAGTATGTAGAAAAAAGGTCATAGTATAGTATGTAGAAAAGTCATAAAAAAAGTCATAGTATGTTGTAAAAACGTCATAGTATTGTATGTCGAAAAAAGTCACAGTATAGTATGTTCAAAAAAGTCATAGTATAGTATATGGAAATAAATGTGATAGTGTAGTATGTCAAAAAAAGTCATAGTGTAGTATATTCAAAAAAAGTCAGAGTATAGTATGTTGAAAAATGTCATAGTATAGTATGTCGAAAAAAGTCATAGTATAGTATGTCAAAAAGTCATTAAAAAGTCATAGTATAGTATGTCGAAAAAAGTCATAGTATAATATTTCAAAAAGGGTCATAGTGTAGTATATTGAAAAAGTCATAGTATAGTATGTCGAAAAAGGTCATAGTGTAGTATATTGAAAAAAAGTCATAGTATAGTATGACAAAAATTAATAGTATGTTGAAAAAAGTCTTGAAAAAAGTCATAGTATAGTATGTCAAAAAGTCCTAGATTTGTATACTCGAAAAAAGTCATAGTATAGTATGTCGAGAAAAGTCTTGAAAAAGTCATAGTATAGTATGTCAAAAAGTCATTAAAAAGTCATAGTATAGTATGTCGAAAAAAAGTCATAGTATAATATTTCAAAAAAGGTCATAGTGTAGTATATTGAAAAAGTCATAGTATAGTATGTTGAAAAAAGTCTTGAAAAAGTGATAGTATAGTATGTTGAAAAAAGTCATAGTATGTCAAAAAAAAATCATAGTATAGTATGTCGAAAAAGGTCATAGTGTAGTATATTGAAAAACGTCATAGTATAGTATGTCGAAAAAAGTCATAGTATAGTATGTCAAAAGTCATACAGATATGTCGAAAATAGTCCTAAAAAAGTCCTAGATTTGTATGTCGGAAAAAGTCATAGTATAGTTTGTCGGAAAAAGTCATAGTATAGTATGTCAAAAAAGTCATAGTATAGTATGTCAAAAAGTCATTAAAAAGGTCATAGTGTAGTATATTGAAAAAACGTCATAGTATAGTATGACAAAAAGTCATAGTATAGTATGTTGAAAAAAGTCTTGAAAAAGTCATAGTATAGTATGTCGAAAAAAGTCCTAGATTTGTATATCGAAAAAAAGTCATAGTATAGTATGTCGAAAAAGGTCATAGTGTAGTATATTAAAAAAAGTCATAGTATAGTATGTCGAAAAAAGTCCTAGATTTGTATATCGAAAAAGGTCATAGTGTAGTATATTGAAAAAAGTCATAGTGTAGTATATTGAAAAAAGTCATAGTATAGTATGACAAAAGTAACAGTATGTTGAAAAAAGTCTTGAAAAAGTCATAGTATAGTATGTTGAAAAAAGTCCTAGATTTGTATATCGAAAAAAAGTTATAGTATAGTATGTCGAGAAAAGTCTTAAAAAAGTCATAGTATAGTATGTCAAAAAGTCATTAAAAAGTCATAGTATAGTATGTCGAAAAAAGTCTTGAAAAAGTGATAGTATAGTATGTTGAAAAAAGTCATAGTATGTCAAAAAAAAGTGATAGTATAGTATGTCAAAAAAGGTCATAGTGTAGTATATTGAAAAACGTCATAGTATAGTATGTTCGAAAAAAGTCATAGTATAGTATGTCAAAAGTCATACAGATATGTCGGAATAGTCCTAAAAAGTCCTTGGTTTATGTGCGGAAAAAAGTCATATTATAGTTTGTCCGGAAAAAGTCATAGTATAGTATGTCAAAAAAGTCATAGTATGTCAAAAAGTCATTAAAAAGGTCATAGTGTAGTATATTGAAAAAAATTCATAGTATGGTATGACAAAAAGTCATAGTATAGTGTGTTGAAAAAAGTCTTGAAAAAAGTCATAGTATAGTATGTTGAAAAAAAGTCCTAGGTTTGTAAGACGAAAAAAATCATAGTATAGTATGTCGAAAAAGGTCATAGTGTAGTATATTAAAAAAGTCATAGTATAGTATGTCGGGAAAAAAGTCATAGTATAGTATGTAAAAGAGTCATACTATAGTATGTCGAAAATAGTCCTAAAAAAGTCCTAGATTTGTATGTCGGAAAAAGTCATAGTATAGTTTGTCGGAAAAAGTCATAGTATAGTATGTCAAAAAGTAATAGTATAGTATGTCAAAAAGTCATTAAAAAAGGTCATAGTGTAGTATATTGAAAAAAGTCATAGTATAGTATAAGGTATATGTAGAAAAAGTCTTAAAAAGTCATAGTATAGTATAGTATGTTGAAAAAAATCTTGAAAAAAGTGATAGTATAGTATGTTGAAAAAAAGTCATAGTATGTCAAAAAAAAGTGATAGTATAGTATGTCGAAAAAGGTCATAGTGTAGTATATTGAAAAACGTCATAGTATAGTATGTTGAAAAAACTCATAGTATAGTATGTCAAAAGTCATACAGATATGTCGGAAATAGTCCTAAAAAAGTCCTAGATTTGTATGTCGGAAAAAGTCATATTATAGTTTGTCGGAAAAAGTCATAGTATAGTTTGTCAAAAAAGTCATAGTATGTCAAAAAGTCATTAAAAAGGTCATAGTGTAGTATATTGAAAAAAGTCATAGTATAGTATGACAAAAAGTCATAGTTATAGTGTGTTGAAAAAAGTCTTGAAAAAGTCATAGTATAGTATGTTGAAAAAAAGTCCTAGATTTGTATATCGAAAAAAAGTCATAGTATAGTATGTCGAAAAAGGTCATAGTGTAGTATATTAAAAAAAGTCATAGTATAGTATGTCGAAAAAAGTCATAGTATAGTATGTCAAAAGTCATACTATAGTATGTCGAAAATAGTCCTAAAAAAGTCCTAGATTTGTATGTCGGAAAAAGTCATAGTATAGTTTGTCGGAAAAAGTCATAGTATAGTATGTCAAAAAAGTCATAGTATAGTATGTCAAAAAGTCATTAAAAAGGTCATAGTGTAGTATATTGAAAAAACGTCATAGTATAGTATGACAAAAAGTCATAGTATAGTATGTTGAAAAAAGTCTTGAAAAAGTCATAGTATAGTATGTCGAAAAAAGTCCCAGATTTGTATAATCGAAAAAAGTCATAGTATAGTATGTCGAAAAAGGTCATAGTGTAGTATATTAAAAAAAGTCATAGTATATTATGTCGAAAAAAGTCCTAGATTTGTATATCGAAAAAGGTCATAGTGTAGTATATTGAAAAAAGTCATAGTGTAGTATATTGAAAAAAGTCATAGTATAGTATGACAAAAGTAATAGTATGTTGAAAAAAGTCTTGAAAAAGTCATAGTATAGTATGTTGAAAAAAGTCCTAGATTTGTATTTCGAAAAAAAGTTATAGTATAGTATGTCGAGAAAAGTCTTAAAAAAGTCATAGTATAGTATGTCGAAAAAAGTCTTGAAAAAGTGATAGTATAGTATGTTGAAAAAAGTCATAGTATGTCAAAAAAAAGTGATAGTATAGTATGTCGAAAAAGGTCATAGTGTAGTATATTGAAAAACGTCATAGTATAGTATGTTGAAAAAAGTCATAGTATAGTATGTCAAAAGTCATACAGATATGTCGGAAATAGTCCTAAAAAAGTCCTAGATTTGTATGTCGGAAAAAGTCATATTATAGTTTGTCGGAAAAAGTCATAGTATAGTTTGTCAAAAAAGTCATAGTATGTCAAAAAGTCATTAAAAAGGTCATAGTGTAGTATATTGAAAAAAAGTCATAGTATAGTATGACAAAAAGTCATAGTATAGTGTGTTGAAAAAAGTCTTGAAAAAGTCATAGTATAGTATGTTCGGAAAAAAGTCCTAGATTTGTATATCGAAAAAAAGTCATAGTATAGTATGTCGAAAAAGGTCATAGTGTAGTATATTAAAAAAAGTCATAGTATAGTATGTCGAAAAAAGTCATAGTATAGTATGTCAAAAGTCATACTATAGTATGTCGAAAAAAGTCCTAAAAATGTCCTAGATTTGTATGTCAGAAAAAGTCATAATATAGTTTGTCGGAAAAAGTCATAGTATAGTTTGTCGGAAAAAGTCATAGTATAGTATGTCAAAAAAGTAATAGTATAGTATGTTGAAAAATGTCATAGTATAGTATGTCGAAAAACGTCATAGTATAGTATCTCAAAAAGTCATTAAAAAGTCATAGTATAGTATGTCGAAAAAAGTCATAGTATAATATTTCGAAAAAGCTCATAGTGTAGTATATTGAAAAAAGTCATATTATGTTGAAAAAGTCATATGTCGAAAAAAGTGATAGTATAGTATGTCGAAACAAGTGATAGTATAGTATGTCAAAAAGTCATAAAAAGGTGATAGTATAGTATGTCGATAAAAAGTGATAGTATAGTATGTCGAAAAAGTTATAGTATAGTAAGTCAAAAAAAGTCATAGTATGTCGAAAAAGTCATTGTATGTCGAAATAAAGTGATAGTGTAGTATATTGAAAAAAAGTCATAGTATGTCAAAAAAGTCATAGTATAGTATGTCGAAAAAAGTGATAGTATAATATTTTGAAAAAGCTCATAGTGTAGTATATAAAAAAAAGTCATAGTATGTCAAAAAGTCATGGTTATGGTATGTCGAAAAAAGTCTTGAAAACGTGTGAGTACAGTATGTCGGGAAAAGTCATAGTATATGTCAAAAATGTCATAGTATATTATGAGAAAAAACTCATAGTATAGTATCTCAAAAAGTCATTAAAAAGTCATAGTATAGTATGTCGAAAAAACTCATAGTATAATATTTTGAAAAAGCTCATAGGGTAGTATATTGAAAAAAGTCATAGTATGTTGAAAAAGTCATGTCGAAAAAAGTGATAGTATAGTATGTCGAAACAAGTGATAGTATAGTATGTCAAAACGTCATAAAAAAGTGATAGTATAGTATGTCGAAAAAAAGTGATAGTATAGTATGTCGAAAAAAGTCTTAGTATAGTAAGTCAAAAAAGTCATAGTATGTTGAAAAAGTCATTGTATGTCAAAATAAAGTGATAGTGTAGTATATTGAAAAAAAGTCATAGTATGTCAAAAAAGTGATAGTATAGTATGTCGAAAAAAAGTGATAGTATAATATTTTGAAAAAGCTCATAGTGTAGTATATTGGAAAAAAATCATAGTATAGTATGTCAAAAAAGTCAGTTTGTCGAAAAAAGTCTTGAAAAAGTCATAGTATAGTATGTCGAAACAAGTGATAGTTAGTATGTCAAAAAGTCATAAAAAAGTGATAGTATAGTATGTCGAAAAAAGTCATAGTATAGTACTTCAAAACAACGTGATAGTGTAGTATATTGAAAAAAGTCATAGTATAGTATGTTAAAGTCATAGTATAGTATGTCGAAAAAAGTCTTAAACGTGATAGTACAGTATGTCGAAAAAAGTCATAGTATAGTATGTCGAAAAAGATCATAGTATAGGATGTCGAAAGTCATACTATAGTATGTCGAAAATAGTCCTAAAAAAGTCCTAGATTTGTATGTCGGAAAAAATCATAGTATAGTTTGTCAAAAAAGTCATAGTATGTCGAAAAAAGTCTTGAAAAAGTCATAGTATAGTATGTCGAAAAAAGTCTTGAAAAAGTCATAGTTTAGTATGTCGAAAAAAGTCTTGAAAAAACGTCATAGTATAGTATGTGGAAAAACGTCATAGTATAGTATGTCAAAAAGTCATTAAAAATGTCATAGTGTAGTATATTGAAAAAAATTCATAGTATAGTATGACAAAAAGTCATAGTATAGTGTGTTGAAAAAAGTCTTGAAAAAGTCATAGTATAGTATGTTGAAAAAAGTCCTAGATTTGTATATCGAAAAAAAGTCATAGTATAGTATGTCGAAAAAGGTCATAGTGTAGTATATTAAAAAAAGTCATAGTATAGTATGTCGAAAAAAGTCATAGTATAGTATGTCAAAAGTCATACTATAGTATGTCGAAAATAGTCCTAAAAAAGTCCTAGATTTGTATGTCGGAAAAAGTCATAGTATAGTTTGTCGGAAAAAGTCATAGTATAGTATGTCAAAAAAGTCATAGTATAGTATGTCAAAAAGTCATTAAAAAGGTCATAGTGTAGTATATTGAAAAAACGTCATAGTATAGTATGACAAAAAGTCATAGTATAGTATGTTGAAAAAAGTCTTGAAAAAGTCATAGTATAGTATGTCGAAAAAAGTCCCAGATTTGTATATCGAAAAAAAGTCATAGTATAGTATGTCGAAAAAGGTCATAGTGTAGTATATTAAAAAAAGTCATAGTATATTATGTCGAAAAAAGTCCTAGATTTGTATATCGAAAAAGGTCATAGTGTAGTATATTGAAAAAAGTCATAGTGTAGTATATTGAAAAAAGTCATAGTATAGTATGACAAAAGTAATAGTATGTTGAAAAAAGTCTTGAAAAAGTCATAGTATAGTATGTTGAAAAAAGTCCTAGATTTGTATTTCGAAAAAAAGTTATAGTATAGTATGTCGAGAAAAGTCTTAAAAAAGTCATAGTATAGTATGTCGAAAAAAGTCTTGAAAAAGTGATAGTATAGTATGTTGAAAAAAGTCATAGTATGTCAAAAAAAAGTGATAGTATAGTATGTCGAAAAAGGTCATAGTGTAGTATATTGAAAAACGTCATAGTATAGTATGTTGAAAAAAGTCATAGTATAGTATGTCAAAAGTCATACAGATATGTCGGAAATAGTCCTAAAAAAGTCCTAGATTTGTATGTCGGAAAAAGTCATATTATAGTTTGTCGGAAAAAGTCATAGTATAGTTTGTCAAAAAAGTCATAGTATGTCAAAAAGTCATTAAAAAGGTCATAGTGTAGTATATTGAAAAAAAGTCATAGTATAGTATGACAAAAAGTCATAGTATAGTGTGTTGAAAAAAGTCTTGAAAAAGTCATAGTATAGTATGTTGAAAAAAGTCCTAGATTTGTATATCGAAAAAAAGTCATAGTATAGTATGTCGAAAAAGGTCATAGTGTAGTATATTAAAAAAAGTCATAGTATAGTATGTCGAAAAAAGTCATAGTATAGTATGTCAAAAGTCATACTATAGTATGTCGAAAATAGTCCTAAAAAGTCCTAGATTTGTATGTGGGAAAAAGTCATAGTATAGTTTGTCCGGAAAAAGTCATAGTATAGTATGTCAAAAAGTCATAGTATAGTATGTAAAAAGTCATTAAAAAAGTTACATAGTGTAGTATATTGAAAAAGCATCATAGTATATATCGAAAAAAAGGTCATAGTGTAGTATATTGAAAAAAAAGTCATAGTGTAGTATATTGAAAAAAGTCATAGTATAGTATGACAAAAGTAATAGTATGTTGAAAAAAGTCTTGAAAAAGTCATAGTATAGTATGTTGAAAAAAGTCCTAGATTTGTATTTCGAAAAAAAGTTATAGTATAGTATGTCGAGAAAAGTCTTAAAAAAGTCATAGTATAGTATGTCGAAAAAAGTCTTGAAAAAGTGATAGTATAGTATGTTGAAAAAAGTCATAGTATGTCAAAAAAAAGTGATAGTATAGTATGTCGAAAAAGGTCATAGTGTAGTATATTGAAAAACGTCATAGTATAGTATGTTGAAAAAAGTCATAGTATAGTATGTCAAAAGTCATACAGATATGTCGGAAATAGTCCTAAAAAAGTCCTAGATTTGTATGTCGGAAAAAGTCATATTATAGTTTGTCGGAAAAAGTCATAGTATAGTTTGTCAAAAAAGTCATAGTATGTCAAAAAGTCATTAAAAAGGTCATAGTGTAGTATATTGAAAAAAAGTCATAGTATAGTATGACAAAAAGTCATAGTATAGTGTGTTGAAAAAAGTCTTGAAAAAGTCATAGTATAGTATGTCGAAAAAAGTCCTAGATTTGTATATCGAAAAAAAGTCATAGTATAGTATGTGCTCGAAAAAGGTCATAGTGTAGTATATTAAAAAAAGTCATAGTATAGTATGTCGAAAAAAGTCATAGTATAGTATGTCAAAAGTCATACTATGAGAACAAAAAGTCCTAAACATAACCTGATTTGTATCAGAAAAAAGTCATAATATAGTTTGTCGGAAAAAGTCATAGTATAGTTTGTCGGAAAAAGTCATAGTATAGTATGTCAAAAAAGTAATAGTATAGTATGTTGAAAAATGTCATAGTATAGTATGTCGAAAAACGTCATAGTATAGTATCTCAAAAAGTCATTAAAAAGTCATAGTATAGTATGTCGAAAAAAGTCATAGTATAATATTTCGAAAAAGCTCATAGTGTAGTATATTGAAAAAAGTCATATTATGTTGAAAAAGTCATATGTCGAAAAAAGTGATAGTATAGTATGTCGAAACAAGTGATAGTATAGTATGTCAAAAAGTCATAAAAAGTGATAGTATAGTATGTCGATAAAAAGTGATAGTATAGTAAGTCAAAAAAAGTCATAGTATGTCGAAAAAGTCATTGTATGTCGAAATAAAGTGATAGTGTAGTATATTGAAAAAAAGTCATAGTATGTCAAAAAAGTCATAGTATAGTATGTCGAAAAAAGTGATAGTATAATATTTTGAAAAAGCTCATAGTGTAGTATATAAAAAAAAGTCATAGTATGTCAAAAAGTCATAGTATAGTATGTCGAAAAAAGTCTTGAAAACGTGATAGTACAGTATGTCGGAAAAAGTCATAGTATATGTCAAAAATGTCATAGTATAGTATGTCGAAAAAACTCATAGTATAGTATCTCAAAAAGTCATTAAAAAGTCATAGTATAGTATGTCGAAAAAACTCATAGTATAATATTTTGAAAAAGCTCATAGGGTAGTATATTGAAAAAAGTCATAGTATGTTGAAAAAGTCATGTCGAAAAAAGTGATAGTATAGTATGTCGAAACAAGTGATAGTATAGTATGTCAAAACGTCATAAAAAAGTGATAGTATAGTATGTCGAAAAAAAGTGATAGTATAGTATGTCGAAAAAAGTCTTAGTATAGTAAGTCAAAAAAGTCATAGTATGTTGAAAAAGTCATTGTATGTCAAAATAAAGTGATAGTGTAGTATATTGAAAAAAAGTCATAGTATGTCAAAAAAGTGATAGTATAGTATGTCGAAAAAAAGTGATAGTATAATATTTTGAAAAAGCTCATAGTGTAGTATATTGGAAAAAAATCATAGTATAGTATGTCAAAAAAGTCAGTTTGTCGAAAAAAGTCTTGAAAAAGTCATAGTATAGTATGTCGAAACAAGTGATAGTTAGTATGTCAAAAAGATCAAAAAAAGTGATAGTATAGTATGTCGAAAAAGTCATAGTATAGTAACTTCAAAACAACGTGATAGTGTAGTATATTGAAAAAAGTCATAGTATAGTATGTTAAAGTCATAGTATAGTATGTCGAAAAAAGTCTTAAACGTGATAGTACAGTATGTCGAAAAAAGTCATAGTATAGTATGTCGAAAAAGATCATAGTATAGGATGTCGAAAGTCATACTATAGTATGTCGAAAATAGTCCTAAAAAAGTCCTAGATTTGTATGTCGGAAAAAATCATAGTATAGTTTGTCAAAAAAGTCATAGTATGTCGAAAAAAGTCTTGAAAAAGTCATAGTATAGTATGTCGAAAAAAGTCTTGAAAAAGTCATAGTTTAGTATGTCGAAAAAAGTCTTGAAAAAGTCATAGTATAGTATGTGGAAAAACGTCATAGTATAGTATGTCGAAAAAAGTCTTGAAAAAGTCATAGTATAGTATGTCAAAAAGTCATTAAAAATTCATAGTATAGTATGTCGAAAAAGAGTCATAATATAATATTTCAAAAAAGGTCATAGTGTAGTATATTGAAAAAAGTCATAGTATAGTATGTTGAAAAAGGTCCTAGATTTGTATGTCGGAAAAATTCATAGTATAGTTTGTCAAAAATAGTCATAGTATAGTATGTCGAAAAAGTCATAGTATAGTATGTTGAAAAACGTCATAGTATAGTATGTTGAAAAAAGTCATAGTATAGTATGTGGAAAAACGTCATAGTATAGTATGTTGAAAAAAGTCATAGTATAGTATGTCGAAAAAAGTCTTGAAAAAGTCATAGTATAGTATGTGGAAAAACGTCATAGTATAGTATGTCGAAAAAAGTCATAGTATAGTATCTCGAAAAAAGTCTTGAAAAAGTCATAGTATAGTATGTCAAAAAGTCATTAAAAATTCATAGTATAGTATGTCGAAAAAAAGTCATAATATAATATTTCAAAAAAAGTCATAGTATAGTATGTCAAAAAAAGTCCTAAAAAAGTCCTAGATTTGTATATCGGAAAAAGTCATCGTATAGTATGTCAAAAAGTCATTAAAAATTCATAGTATATCGAAAAAAAGTCATAATATAATATTTCAAAAAAGGTCATAGTGTAGTATATTGAAAAAAGTTATAGTATAGTATGTCGAAAAAAGTCCTAAAAAAGTCCTAGATTTGTATGTCGGAAAAAGTCATAGTATAGTTTGTCAAAAATAGTCATAGTATAGTATTTCAAAAAAGTCATAGTATAGTATGTTGAAAAAAGTCATAGTACAGTATGTCGAAAAAAGTCTTGAAAAAGTCATAGTACAGTATGTTGAAAAAAGTCATAGTATAGTATGTCGAAAAAAGTCATATATGGAAATAAAGTGATAGTATGTCAAAAAAAGTCATAGTTTAGTATGTCAAAAAAAGTCATAGTATTGTATGTCTTGAAAAAGTGATAGTGTAGTATGTTGAAGAAAAGTCATATTATAGTAAGTCAAAAAATAATTAAAGTCATAGTATAGTATGTGGAAAATACTCAGTATCGTATGTCGAAAAAAAAGGCTTAGTATAGTATATTGAAAAATTTCATAGTATAGTATGTCGGAAAAAGTCATTCAATCAAGAGAGACCTCGTTGCAGATATGCAAATATTTGCATAATATGAAATGTACAGACACTGGTGATGGTGGAGAAGGAACCCGGAGACCGAACTAAGGAGCCATCTGCCGGAAGGGACTCAGGATACCGTGGTTGATGATGACCAGAGGTGGAAGGGGAGGAGGAGGGTTGCACGTTTGCCTGAATAGACAGCTAATAGCAGGTAGAGAAGACATTTAATGCAGGATGTCATGCTATGATTGGATCATGAATTTCGTGGCCACTTCTGGTTGGTTTACTTAAAAGTGAACGCCTCTTAACAGCTGATTAGTTTTAGGAAGAAATAGTGGTGATTGAAGCCTTTTAGAAGTCTTCCTGAAAGAATTTGTGCTGAGCTTCATTAGTATAGTAAGTAAAAAAATCTCATAGTATGTCGAAAAAATGTGCTAGTATACTATGTTGAAAAAAAGTCATAGTATGTAGAAAAGTCATAAAAAAAGTCATAGTATGTTGAAAAAAGTCATAGTATATCTAAAAAACACATAGTATATGTCCAAAAAACGTCATAAAAAAGTCATAGTATAGTATGTCAAAAAAGTCATAGTATGTCCAAAAAAGTCATAGTATAGTATGTTGAAAAAAGTCATAGTATAGTATGTGTACATGAAGTGATTGTGTAGTATGTCGAAAAAAAGTCATGAAAAAGTGAAAAAACACATAGTATACTATATCTAAGAAAATCATAGTATAGTATATCGAAAAAGGTCATAGTATAGTATGTCAAAATAAAGTGATAGTGTAGTAAGTTGAAGTAAAGTTATAGTATGTCAAGTCAAGAAAGTCCTATTATAGTAAGTCGAAAACACTCATAGTATGTCGAAAAAAAGTGATAGTATGTCGGAAAAAGTCATAATATGTTGAGAAATGTCATAGTATAGTATGTTGAAATAAAGTGATAGTGTAGTATATTGAAAAAAAGTCATAGTATAGTATGTCAAAAGTCATAAAAAAGTGATAATATAGTATGTCCAAAAAAGCCATAGTGTAGTATGTCAACAAAAGTCACAGTATAGTACATTTGAATAAAGTCATAGTATAGTATGTCAAAAAAAGTCATAAAAGTTATAGTATGTGGAAAAATGTCATAAAGTCATAGTATAGTATGTCGAAAAGTCATGGTATAGTATGTCCAAAAAAAGTCATAAAAAAGTCATAGTAGTATGTCAAAAAAAGACATAGTATGTTGAAAAGTCATAAAAAAAGGCATAGTATATGGAAAAAAGTCTTAGTAAGTCAGGTACTGTTTGAGAACCTTACCGGTTTGGAGTGTCAACCCCAGCGCTGCGTTTGTGTTTTGAAACAACAGATTCTGTAGTCATTTTTACAGATGCTTTCCTTTGTATTTGGCTGGTATGAGGAGTATGTGGCCTCATATTAACAGCTAAGCTCCTGAATCACAGCATATCTTGTTTGTCCATAATGTCTGTTGGTGGATTTGTGTACAGCCTTAGCACCCTTTCACACTAACACAGTTCCATTTTCTCTGCGGAGCAGCTTTACTAATTAGAATGATTGTTACCCAGTTTAATTGGCTCTGTCAGCAGCAGTCTCATGAGTCACAGGAGGTAATTGCATATGAGAGAGAAAGAGAGTTGTTGATGAACCCTCACAAAACTTACTGAAATCCTGTGCTCCACAGGCAGAATAATGGTTTTCCTATCTTTTTTCAATTACAGAAACTGATTGGGGACGGTAAAAAGGAATTAGTGCAAAGTCCAAAAAGATGTTTATTGCAGGAAAGTCTTAAAAAGGCAATAGGTTTTTAGACTCCACAGGGATTTTTTTTAATCATTCCAACCAGCTGTATACATGGAGTGTGTTTTCATATTTATTATCTTTTTAATAATATATTTAAATTTATCTCAAAAACTAAAGATCCATGTAGTACATTTCAAAATGAAGGATAATAATCTGCTGTGATACATTTCGAATTCATTTGACAGGTCTTTTGATACATGGACTAACACTAGACACCTATATATTTTACTCATGAGCTGAAAAACAAAACAGATTGTCAATGATCTTTAAGGCAAACTTTTTTCAAATTAAGCTTTCCTTGTATTAAAGGAGAACTTCTTTTACACATCAAGATTGGTTTGCTAGTCATGGAAAAAACTGAACACTGAATTATAGTGGTATAGAGTACATATACTCAACTACTGGGGAATTTCTATATTTTTCAACCTATTTCAACTATTTTTCACATGCATTTGTGTCTAAGGGACAAATGTGAACAAATATCTTTTGAAACTAGTCCAGTATTTAGTGAGAAATGCAATAACTGGCAGCCACGAAGTAGGCTGCAATATAATCCTATAGGGAAAATGCGGACCGTCAATGTACGTCCACTTAAACTGCTTGTTTTATCTGCACAATTATGGAATCTTGGCCCAATAATGCCAAAAAGAATTTACCTACCACAGCTTTAAGTAAAAGTTGTAATACC
>NC_053126.1:20577168-20584668 GCF_010015445.1 Perca fluviatilis | reverse complement strand
ACTTTTTAGGCAAACATTTGTTAAATACATTTTTTCAAAACTCTTTCAGCTGTTCAAAACATTTCAGTGACACAAAATAGACAATTTCCAACATTATGGTCCAAACAAGGCATGCTGCTCTGAACAAGGCTACAGTGCTGAGGCAGGACAGACAGGACAGCCTGGCCCTGAGAAACCCCACATCAATGGCAGAGAGTGACTGCCAACCAGGGTCTCCCATGGCCAGGACTGTCTGTATCCCCCTTCAGTGGTGTGTACCTGAGGGAATGAGCCGGGCACTGTACCTGTATAAAATTCCCAGGAAAACACCTGGCCACAGGAGGGCGCCACTGCTTTACACTTAGGAGAGACTATAACTGGCGTTAGAGCATCACACAACCCAGCCTCACACCTCCACACAGGGTGAACGAGCAGCAAACGTGCCTGGTTGAGTGTGCAATGCGTCCAACGCAGCAGGGCCCTCATGGGGTGGGGTAATAAGGGGAGGGTGTTTCGGGGAAGAAGGGAAGCAGTGCACTGGCCACAGCACAGCAGCAGGGGCAGTTAGTTAAATGCAGGGCAGGAGGGGAGGGAGGTTTAGGAGGATCCAAACACTGCAAGGTGGAGAGGGTCGGGCGGAGGGAGGGAGGGGAGGGTTTTACAGCTCCAAGCAGAGTGCAAGTGAAAGGAAGCCCACAAACTGTTTTTATAAAGTATTTTGTGTTACAGGGAGAAGGTGCTGTTTAGATCCCTCCTTGTGCTCATCATCATTTCAGCAGCTCACAGGATGTGGGGGAGTAAATGGGGGTCAGGTTGGGCTGAAGAAGGGTGAGGGAGGGGAGGCCAGTGGAAGGCTAGAGAGGGGTTGAGGATAAAAAGGGACTGATATATTCCCTCCACCCCAATTTAAATTTAAATCCTGTTATTGCAACATAAAATGCCTGGATATCTATTTAAACGCAATAAGTACCAACATGTATTGTATTAATATTTGGAAATGTTTTAAAGGTATGTACTATTCTAATAATTACAAAAAACATTTTGTGCTAAATTAGGAATTTAAAGGAAATAACCGCTCCATTTCAACCCAAGTGTATATTCATGTCATAATATTCATATTGTGCACTGAATAAAAAACTCTTTATGCAAGCAATTATTTGAAATTTAATTTAAGTATACAAATTAAGTGTACTAATTCAACACTGTCTCATTTTACTCATTTAGTATGTAGAAACAAAAGTTCTTTTCAGGAAACTTCCTAAGAAATAATTAGAAAATTATAGACTCAAAACCAGCACAAATCCTGTACTAACAAAATTCATCACCACTTTGTTTTTAATGTAATACAGTCTACATTTGTTCTGCTTCTATACTGTGAGACGTGACACTTTTAACTCTTAATTATGCAGAAGAGGCAGATCTGTTACTGGCACCTTCAGAAGTGTGAGACGATACTTCTTACACATTTTTTTCTACTTTACTTTCATTTCACGGTTAATAACACTTGTTCTTTTTCCTTCTACATCTGCATACATATTCCCTTGGCCCACATAAATCGGATAACATTATCCATCTTCCTCATCTGGCATCATCTTTGACCGTCTCTTGACCCTTCGAAACCTTCGCCCCTTCCTCTTATCTCTCAACCCCTGGCCCGAGACAGGTCAACCCTACACAAGCGGTAGTTTTGACCCCCAGCCCAGAAGCACCCAGGGAACCAGCGCACAGCCAGGCTGCAGCAGGCAAAGAGCAATTAGGGAGAAGGAGGTGGAGAAAGATATGTACACTCTCACCTATGTACTGTCCATTGAAATAGCCCTCACAGTCACAGTCCTCTGTAGGGAGGCAAGCAGGGAAAAGAGGGGGGTAAGCACAGGGTAAGAGACCTGGAAGAGTTAAGGAGTAGGGGAAGGTGGAAGAGTTAAAAAGAAGGGCGGGCCGTGGGGCGCTGGAGAGGGCAGGCGGGGCAGACAGGCAGCAGGCAGGCAGACGGCAGGAGGCGAGAGTGGAGGGGCAGCCAAGAGATAATGAAGGAACGCTGTTGGAGGCAACAGCCATTAACAAAGGCTAGAGAGGAGAGGGAGAGGAGAGGAGAGGAGAGGAGAGAGGAGAGGAGAGGAGAGGAGAGGAGAGGAGAGGCTCTCCATCTGAAAAGGAGCCAGCTGTGAGCAGAGTCTCTGTGACCCACACACACACACACACACACACAAACACACACACACACACACACACACACACACACACACACACACACACACATATAAACAAGCCTCGCCTCCCCAAAGATTCACAGCTGAGGTACAAACTGTCTCATACAGAAACCTACAAATCCACAATTACAAAACAAAAGACAAAGGTTTACTTTTACTCATCTATGTCTGAATTCTGTCTTTTCATCAAATCTTATGTATGACAACAATATGCACTGGTCTTTTAGAAAATTAGAAAAACACAACATGAAAAACAGCAGCTGAAACAGCAGCAGAGTAAAAGATGCGGAGGGAAAACAGTACAAAAGAAGAAAGGGACTGAGGATGACGCAAAAGAAAAGAGGAGCTATTGTTATCTTTAACAACCTCTGCTTGGTTGTGCTAAAGTCTCCAGAGATGCTGTTCTGCCTGCACATCACCTGGTACAACACACACACACACACAAGCTAGGCAAAAAGAGAGTCTCTATTCTAGTCTGGTGCAATAACAGCAGGAGGAGAGGAATTAAGCTGGAAGCAGTAGAACACACACACACACACACACACACACACACACACACACACACACACACACACACACACACACACACACACACACACACACACACACACACACACACACACTCTGAGGCCTCAATGAAAATGATGTGTGTTTTGTGTGAGGATGTGTCTGTGTTCCAGATGAATCATGTTTGTTGCTGCACACGTACCCACCTTTATCACATCCTTGGTCATCTGATGTAGTTTGCAACAAGGAGAAACGTGTAAAACATTAGAGTCGGTAAAGGTCACGTTGGTGTAGATGGCATAAGAGAATGAGATTTGGAAAATTATGAAATGAGGATTTAACATTTGAAGAGATTTATTGCCATCGTCAATGACGTCACAGACAAGAGAGGGGGGAGACATTTAAAGGGCCCCTGCTGGGATTTAGGGGACTTAATCAGACAAGCTGAATGAGTGTGGAGGGAGACCGAGACGGAAGGATCCCCGCAGGCTTGCTGCAGCGTGGCGTAGCAAGGCTAGCTGCCATACTGCTAAGCTTTTGTTGTCTCCCCGTGACTTAGGCCTAATCGGATCACCTACAGCTTTCGTGCCATGAAGAGCCACCACTCACATTACCCACTCACCTGGCAGTTTACAGTTTACCGCCCATATAGTATCCAGTGAGAAAGTGAGAAGTGTAATGTATTGTTGAGGCTTTGTTTCCCAGTGGGCACAGCTTGTAACACTGTCTGGATCTACTTAAGCTGCTCGCTGGCCAGATGGACCGAACATGAAAGCGATTAATTCATATCTGTGATCCTCCCTCCGTCTCTGTGTCCCTCCATCTCTCTCTCATCCCTTTTAAAAACATGTCTACATAGCGGCACGGAGAGGATGGACAATGAATGCTAATGCCTCGGAAGATGCCAATTACCAGAACAAAAGGTCAATAAATGTCAATGAAAACATTGCTGCATTTATCCAGCGGAGAGGTTATTGTCATATAATGACAGCGAATACATTAGTATAGAAAGGAGAGCTGATAGTGAGAGATGCTGCAGGTAGTAAACTGCAATTATGAAATAATGCTGAAGATGCAGTGGAATCCTAGGAAGCAGAAACTTACAGACAGGCTTTTTAGGGGATTTTGGATTCGGGAGTGTGCCCATTTTCATCCTGTAGGCCAGTCGCCTGGAGAAATGTGCAGCAGAACAAAGAGCCAGAGAGAACGGAGGCAGGAAGAGAATCATCAGGTCAGAAATACACGATAAGCAAAGGGTGAGGGAGGGGGAGTGGGGAGGGATGTCAGAGAGTTACAAAAGATTTCAAAATGAAAGAGAGAGGAACATACAACACTTATGTAGATTTCGTGTCTCTTCGGTGTCGTCTTCATTCATTTGTAATCTTTTTATGTCGCTTTGTGGTAATTTTGTGTCACTTCGCATTTGTTTTGTCTCTCTTTGTGGTAGTTTTGCATCTCTCTGTGGTTGGTTTGTGTCTCTTTGTAGTCGTTTGACTTTCTAACAACTGACAATAAACAGGCACTTCAAACAGAGGCACTGTGCATGGTAGGCCGGTTCAGTACTCCATCCACAACAACACTGCGTGATGACGTGGATGCTCGTGGAACTCATGCTACTTTTGTTCAGTCATGCTAATGCATTTAGAGACGTTTTTCTCATTCATCATTGTTTTAGCTCACAGTGCAGCAGGAACCCACAGCATCAGCAGAATTGTGTTATTTCATCCTAAACATTTATTTAACTTCTAAAACATAGCATGTAGGCTTTCCGAGCACAGATACCTCTCTAACCTGGGTCTTTCAAGTGTCAGTCAAGATGCAGTAATTAATCCAACAGACACTGCAGTGTTTGGCAGGGATCTCCCTGCCATCTGAGATCATCTTACTGACGGATTACGACACTAACCGTATAAGCATGTGCCTATTCAAGGCTGTGTTTCCATTTTTTTTCTTCCCCAAGCTGCTTTAATGCTCTATCTAATCATTGTTGCCCCTTCAAAGTGGAACACATGAATGTGGATTTGACAGATAAAAAATGGCTGGATCAAATAAATATCAGCACTGTGTGGGTGAACCGTACAGTCCTCGCACTGTTTACACCACATGTCTCCTCTTTGGTGCTCTCACCTCTCCTGGAACTGTTTGGATGGGATGAGTCCCGCCCGCAGGTTGCTGTCTCCCACACGCTTGGCCTGCCACCACGTGTGGTCATCTTGGGTCACAACCTGCAGGATGTCTCCCCGCTTAAAGGGAAGTCCCGCTTCTTGGCAAGGCGTCGCTTTGTCTTCCAATGGGATGTAGTCAAACAAGGCTCTCATGTACACCTGACAAAAGAAGCACCACATTTAGAGATTAGTATGTATTGTATGCCTATATAAAAAAAGGTATTCAGTGTATTTTTTGGCAAAACGTGGACGCTTCACACACATCTTCAACCCGGCAGCACAGAAGATCTATACAATCACTACAGTTTAAAGATTAGTGTCACCAATTCAGTATCCAACCAAATCGCTCCCCTTTCTGTTCCTGAGTTATGGCGTTGAATAATGGCGAGAAAATATTTCCCAGAAACTTATGTCACATTGAATTCGACATTTGGGGTATGAAATATCATCACTTTATCATTTTATTCTATTAGACATTTGTGTAAAATGTTGTCATTATAGCATAGAAATTCTTGCGTTATGTCCAATAATGCATTTGGTAACCTTTGACCACCAAAATCTAATCAGTTCTTCCTTGAGTCCAAGTGGTGGTTTGAGCCAAATTGGAAGAAATTCCCTCCAGGGTGTCCTGACACGTACAGATGGACTGGCAGATGTACAGATAGAGTGTTTCCTTTCAGCTGCAGTTTCATGCTCAGTCACTCAGGCTTCATCTCACCTTGCTGTCCTTCAGTCGGTCCTCCTCCTTAATGGCAGGGATTATCTTTAGAGTGATGGAGCCCTGGGACTGGGACTAGATAGCAAAGAGACAGAGGAAGTAAAGGAGAGAGGAGTGTGACTGCTAAAGACAAACACGGAGTATAATTTACTTAAAAGGCTCCCTGAGGTGGATTTTACTTTTAACGGACTGTCAGTGCACCCTGTTTATAAATAAATAAGAGATGGACACAACATTTTAGATGAGGATTCACTTCTATATTTAACACTGCATCAGTCTGGGGCACATACAGGTAACCCTGTATTTAAACAAACAAAACATGGGCAGAGCATTTTCTTTCTCTTATCCTAAAGAAATTATGTATTGTGCAAATGTGCAATCACAACATATTTAATTTACTGTCATGTGGTTTAAAATACTGCATTATAGCAAATAGTATAGAATTTATACAAGATGCAAAAAACACAAATTCTTTTCTGAATATCTCATTCATTTTGACCATATATTTGTGTTTGGTTGCCTTATGATGATCAAGTCCAGATTTTAATTGTTTTGATGCATGTTTGATTTGATTCATTTACAATATTGTTTTCGTTTTAAATATACAATTACTTAAAATTGCAAATGATTGGCTAAGTTGTAAAATCAATCACCATTATAAAGTTGTAGACCAAAAGAATCAAAAAAAGGATAAATATAAATTTATAATACTGTGTACACCTTAGGCACGAATGTATATTTTGTACAGTATTTCTATGTGGCATCTATACCAGCATTTCTTTAAATCTACCATAGAACTGTCCATCTGTCTTACCAACAGCTGACTGATCTCATCAGGCCTCTTGTGGATCACAGAGACTCCGTTGACCTCCCTGAGTTCATCTCCTACATGGACCAAACCTGTGAGGACAGGCCATGGTATAAAGACACCGACTGAGCGGGGCAGAAACATCAATGACAATCAAAGAGTCTTCGTTGGGCCTTTGGGGTTTATCATTTGTATCGGTATCATTGTCTGATCCGCAGATATGAGCCGCATCTATCATCAGCTGTGATCTATTTAGCTGCAGCCACAACAATGAAATCAAAGGCTGAGAGAAGTCCGATCAATACGCTTTCCTCTCAGGACAGAGAAGCACATGACAGCAGACACACTATTGTTCAATCATACACGTATACAGTAATGTATGCATTTCCAAAGAGACCTGAGGCCAATTCTGAAATCTCTCTACAGCTTCTGTCTCGAGAGCTTTTTCCATTACTTGACGCAGCAAGAAAACGATAAAGACATAAATGATTAATGGATGCAAACACTGATTGGTTTACTTTCCCAGCATGCATGTTTTTAATGCCAACACACACACACACACACACACACACACACACACACACACACACACACACACACACACACACACACACACACACACACACACACACACACACACACACACACACACACACACACACACGCACGCGCGCCTGTGCCTGATATTTCCATGGTAACGCCAATGAAAGGATCTTTGCTGAGTCTATATTGTGTGATTGATTCTCTGGGGACTCGTGGAGAGCTTTGGGTTTCAGCAGCAACTGCACTATCCCTCTCATTTCTCTCCTCCTGCTGCATCTCTCTCACTCTGGCTTTGATCTCATCATAAGTCATTACAGTACCAGGTTTTGTTTATCTCACACATACAATATATGCACAGTCTTTGTGAAACAGTGTCGCTAATTTTCACTGGTTGCAAGACAACAAATGCCATCACTGCTGTACACATGCTGTAAAAATCAGGAGCTTCCTAGGGCATCCTGGTAGCTCAGCTTCCTGAGGGCTGTGCTACATTATTGCAATGTCCTGGCTGTCTTCCATGCTGGGAACTTTTTTTGCATGTCATCCTCAGGGATGACATGCAAAAAAAGA